>NW_017536363.1:194927-247521 GCF_001853355.1 Bactrocera latifrons | reverse complement strand
TGGTCAACTAATCGGCCTACTGAGCGTACTATTATCAACACTATCACCCATCTTGAAACCTAGAATTCATTATTAGATAATATATGATCGAATAAAMCAATTCCAGGACGCAGTCATTCGGCGTTCGCAGCAACCCGGACTAACGTATGAAATGACTGGGCGCATTTTAAGTCGAGATCATAAATTGAAATCGTACAAAATACAGCTTTATGCAAGAAGTAAAGTCGCTAGACCATCCCAAGCGACATATCTTCGCTCTATGGGCTTTTGAAAAGCTCCAAGAAGATTCCACGTTTTCGAACCAAATTTTGTTCAGCGATAAGGCCAATTTCTGTCTCAATGGGTATGTAAACAAGCAAAATTGCCGCATTTGAGACGAAGAACAACCTGAAAAGATTCAAGAGCTGCCATTTCATCCTTAAAAAACAACGGTTTAGTGTGGTTTGTGGGCCGGTGGAATCAAAGGTCTATATTCTTCAAAAATGATGCCGGTGAGAATGTAAACGTTAATGGCGACCGTTATCGTGCCATGATACCCGACTATTTGATGCCTGAAATTGAAGCTCGTAATTTTCGGCGATATTTGGTTTCAACAAGATGACGCCAATTCCCAAACATCGCATCAATGGGTTTATTGAGAGCACACCTCGGTGAGCAGCTGATTTCAYATTTTGGGCCGGTCGAATGGCCACTAAGATTGTGTGATATCACACCGTTAGACTTTTTCCTGTGAGGGTATGTAAAGTCTAAAGTCTATACGAACAATCCCGCTCCGGTTCAGGCTTGGGCCAAACATCTCTCGGTCGGTTACCAGTCGAAATGCTTGAACTTGTCATCGAAATCGGTGGACCACCTGCGATATTTGAATATAAAATAACTAGGATATGTTTCTTGCTTAAAAGTAGTCTTTAATTTGTACTTTCGAATATAGCTTGAACAGTAGYTAAGAATACTTAAACTCATCAAAGTTTAGTACACTTTAGGCCGGATCACACTGTAATGTTACTATGACCGCGTTAGACCTTCTAGTAATGTGATAGTTACAATACCACAACAGCAATAGGAGACACTGATTGTGTAATCAAAAAATAAAAAGTAATATATTTTTAACACTAATATATATACTAATAATTCGGAGGAAAGAGCATACAAGAATATATAATATGTATAACTGTAAACAAAGTACAGGACTGATCTGATCTGATCTATTGTATTTAATAATAGCAGTAATAGTCATCTTGGTTTTTCACATTAGGCATAAATCCTAAATATTTGATTAGATCATAGACTAAGGTTCGAAATTATTTTACTTATATATGCATTAGTCTACAAAGGTCAAAGGCAATTATTTATTAAACGTCCTTGTGGCTGTTACATTTCACTACAGACAGACGTATTGTTATCACAATAACGGTACACAATTAGTGCATACGCACATAACAGTGGCAATGTGAGAACCTTCCATGTAATATAGACGGAAGAAGAACGTGACATTTTCAATAATTCCATTTCCCACTCATGCAGAGGTTATATTGGTGGCATTAGGCATCACTTCTACCCACGCCATAACTCCCGAGCGCTTTTCATGCTATACTTCCTGCGGTCTCTATATAAACGCCTCGCCTAAGAATGCAAATGCCATTCCATTACGATGTAACCACTCGAATTGCCGCCACGTGCCACAACTGCATTTGAACTGCAGTTGCATTCCAAAGCAAAGAACGCACGAAAAGTATGGCAATTTTGCATTCCAGTGAGAATCGTGCCTGTTACTCCAAAGTGGTGGATTACGGATGCGAGTATGCACTTGGGATTTACCCTGTGGATAAATTATTTGAATGACATCGCAAGCATTCGCCAAATTATGCTGCACACCGGTACTTACATTTTGCAAAACAAGCTAATTTGAAGTTCTTTTTTGTTTCTCTTCAAATTGCCATCAATGACAGGTGCACTTATTGCGAGGGAGTTCTCATAAATGTTATGAAATATATGTTTGCACAACTGGAATGTTAGACATCGTTGCTAAAGAGAATTAGTTAATAAACTACTAAAAGTCACCAGTGGATACTCTCTCTATTTCTATTCCTGCTGGCTAATTTTTGTATCAAGCCCAGATCTTTCAAAGGTAACGTCTACACTATAAAGGATAAGTATAAAAAACATGGAAAATCTTATCTTTATGAAATTTGGGACAGATTATAGTATAATGCTACGCCACAATCTCCGAACAAAATATAGTATTCAGTTCGCAACGCTACGGCATATAACTGCCATACAAACTGTCCAATCAAGATAAATCAAGATAMCACACATTTGTGGTATAAAAAATCACCTGTTTGTCGGAACCGCCGGTACCCTGACAATTTTTCGGTCAAAAATCAAGTTCTTTTATGCAATATTTTGTATTTGTGAAGGGAAGGTTAACATATTTATAGATTCCTTTTTTAATTTTTTTTCAAGAATCAACATTACAACTAATGTAAAAGAACGCCATTCTGACTTGACCTTTTGCTGCATTTGTGGTAAGTTTACTCTCAAAGTACAGTGAATCACGATAAATCAAAATCCAAAAGCTATGAACAAAGAARATGCCGGCATTTAATATCTCAAAACTCAAAWCAAAATTTCCTCTCATCAATGACGMTAATTAAAAAAAATAATAATTTGAGTAGGTCTGCATATTCGCAAGCTTATGATAAATAAAACTTTTAATTCAAGGTTGAAGAAAKCAGAAAAAATACCTTGGGGGCTTTTGTAAAATGAAAAGCTGAATACAACTGATGCGCTGTACTTATGTATTTGCTTGTTGAATTTTTTTCTTTAAGGATAAAGAAAAAAATATATATTTTATTATTATAAGCTCTTTGTTGTTTTTCCAAAAGGATTAGGAAAATACTTTCTCAAAACAATTAAACTTAGAATATAAGATATTCCTAATGCACTACTTCTTGAAATGATTCGACACTACTTTAGAATAAATTTAGTGAAACTAGTAGAGTGAAACTCGAATTATGAGCAAATTGTTCAAAACTATTTTAGGTACTCGAAAAAGTATTTTCGCACTTCTAATCAAATTTTTACTAATTTTTTATATTTATAATAATAAATAAATAAACAAATATGACTATTTTGGTCGATCACTTTTTGCTATATTTCCGCTAGAGACATTAATAAGTTTCGAAATTTTCAGATCGGAAGCGAGCGAATCATTGTTT
The DNA here is from genome assembly GCF_001853355.1 of Bactrocera latifrons. Taxonomy (NCBI): domain Eukaryota; kingdom Metazoa; phylum Arthropoda; class Insecta; order Diptera; family Tephritidae; genus Bactrocera; species Bactrocera latifrons. Next base: position 244,303 of record NW_017536363.1, on the reverse strand, counting down.
GCTACACGAACTGATACACCATCGTCTCCATAAACTTCACAAATATCATTGTTAGCTGCGTAGCATTCTTCTCTTTTTTATAAAAATATTTCAAAATTTACCGAATTTCTTCAATATTTTCACTAATTTTTGAACAGGTGTAACTTTTTTCAATTTCCCCGAATTGAATTGAAGCTTAAATTCTCACCTTTTCAACAATATATGGTATGACACAATGTGATTGGTAGCACTGGAGATCTACGACTTGAATTGACAAAATACGAAAAGACTTTTTCTACTAACAATATAATTGGGATTCTCTTGCTCTTACAAAACCCTTGCATAGTTGCAAAATTTTCCGACCAGGTTCTCAGAAAGTAACTTGAATTGTCATTAGTCGATAGTTATAATCGAGAAATTTTTATTTACTTCTTTCTTTCCTTGAAAAATCTTTAGATCAGTTTTCTCCYAAATTGGTTTATCAGCAATGATATTAACTATCGGTTTATATAAGACCCACGGCGTCTTATCAATTTATATTTGTACATACATACATATGTATATGGATTAATATAATTTGGTTCGTTCAGAATGTCTATGAAAACATGTTTCCATTTTTTAGTTTTAATAATTTGCCCGCTTAATAATCATAAGCGTATAAAATATTATTCGGTCATAACAGTTTTGGGATTTTACGAGAGTGCACATATACATACTTGTACGTACATACTATATATATGTATGTGTATAAAACATAGGTTAAGTGTTAGGTGGTAGGTGTTAAGTTGTTTAATGTCAGTTCTCCAAGCGGTCTTGTTGCTTTATATTCATACCCATATAATATGGGAARAGCACAACGTTTGTGCGTATATGTATGAAGCCACCATGTTCCTTGCAGTAGTATTAGTGTTTTATCCCCGTAGAGGCATTCATTGTCGCCAGAGTGGCGGCATTTGATTTCTGTGCAAATTAAGCCCCTCGGGTGCTTGCGTCTCCACAGTGCGATGATGCTGTTGCTCGTGGTCGAGTCGAAGCAGAAACTTGACAGTCACAAAGGGATGTCATTACTATGTGTTTAATTGATAATTTAACACTCGCCAGTAACGTAGTTAAAAATGTTCAACGGCATTGTGTTACTAATTTGAATATCTAATAATGCGTATTTATTGAAAAGGCAAGYATAAAAGTATGCATATAAAAWGAGYGTAAATATACRTATGTATGTATGTATGTATCAGTTTCTCACGAAAAATAAATTGATTCAGGCGACGTTTTCGAGGTCTTATAAAACGCCTAAAACTAAACGAGAGGGATATAGAATKTTATATGTCTTAATGAAACTTGGWACACGTGTTCCTTGGTATCTTAAGTAGGKTGGTATTGCAGAAGGGATTACCACGCTCTCATAGAACAATTTCTAGTCTAAAGTCCGAATTCCAAGCGATTTTTGGCAATTGATAAAAAAATGTATATTTTTACTATCCATTTTTTCAGCATTTTCTTATTTATATTTGAAGAGTATACCAAATCATTAACAAAAAAAAAAAATACATTGAGTTATGCCTCATTGACGTAAAGGGGAAACACGTCGTGTCCTCTACGCCTTAAATGAAAAATTGAAAAGTCCAATAACTAAGCCATTTATKAAGTTAAAGAACTCAAATTTGGATACAGAACGAAAATTTGAWCAGATATTTAGAGTTGCTGTTGCTTCAAAATGGGTGTAATCGAACTACCACCACCCAATTTAAATTTATCATTTGAAAGTCTAACTATAAAATCTCGAAATCAAGCACCATTGMATATATCGGAATGAAATTTTGAACAAATTGTGGCAGTTATCAGCTAAAAATGGYCAAAGTTGGGCCATGACTTTTCAGAGCACCTTATATCGGGGATGATGAATCAGTACCTTTACCTAAACTATCTAATATAAGGATTAAACTTATATTATTATACCAATTTAATTAAATAATTAAATTAAATAATTTCAAAAAGGTGAGATTAGTAAAAAGTAAATTATATAACAACCGTACTTATGTGACGCCTTATTATAGGACCAAAGATCATTTAATTTTAAACGAACACAAGGGACACTTGATACCTAATTAAAACTAACGACTACTATATTTAATTGTTATTTATTGCCGCCTCGTTGCTGGAAAAAAATATTATTGTATGTAYTTACGTATACATACATACTTGTACGTAAGTTGGTATGGGAAATATTTTTATATAACAAAATTGCGAGTGGTGAGCTGCCGACATTGGTCGAGGCCACTCTCGCTTATTCAGCTTACGATATCACCATAATCCGCATTAATTTGACAAACTTACATATATATATATGTACATGTTATAAAAACAATACTAATTTACRTATTTAATTATATACCATTTACGGTACCTATTATTTTAAATATGTTAACTGCATATGAACTGCTAATATAAAATAGTTACAGCATTTTTTTAGATTTCACTTAACAGAATTTTGTAGGCGTAGAAATAATGCGACACCGCCTATCTGCAATACTATCCCTTCTTGGAATCTCAATATCTCTAAATATRACCCTTTTCAAAGTAAAGCAAAAGGTTTCAAAATAATGTTATTTACCATACTAGTTCAATAATTTTTGAGGTATGTATTGTCYAACGTTTGAACCGATTTAATGTTGCGGAATTATTACAGATATCGTATATGTTACTATATAACTTCTTAGAAAAAAAATTATGCGAGGGAAGGAACGCCCAATATAGTAAGTAATTGAACCGTATCTTTTCGAATGACCGAAATTGTTTCTTCGTGCTCTTTAAATTTTTATGTAGAACTATTGATTAGTATTGCGTTTATGACCAGTAGCTTGCGTATCGTTTTTACATTAAATTTGCGGTTCAACAAATAAAAAACAATTTCCGAATATATTGATTACGACTGTCGTAACTACTTGTTCCAATTTACATATTTTTTTCTTTAATAGCACAAATTTTAAGTGGCAGCTGTGCGATGCAACACTCGGAACTCAGCTGGTTACAGTGGAATAATGACAGTAATTTAAAATGCTTTTAAACCATTTAAGTTTAGGAGGATTCACATTTTAAATACAAACCTAAAAAAGCGAAACTCAAAGTTTAAAATCTTTTCTTTGAACATTAAAGTACTCTTCAAAAATCGCACCACGTTGCAATATAATAAAATTGGTTAGTCCAAACTTTAAACCATATTAYAAAATAATTAGTTAGTATTGCACTTTACTATGGCGATAAAATGGCAGCAACACAATTTTTGTTAATCAATTCAAAATAGGATGTACTTATAATAAGCAAGGTTACAAATAATACATTAACTTGCAACTTGCAGGATTCAATGCCTTATGATGTAAAACGTCAACCAGAGGATAGGAATTTAAGCAATTTTATATATACATACACCATATATAACTTATACACGGAAATATCTACGGATATTCTTCATAAGATTTGTTAGAAAAACCAAAATCATTGTACGTAGTCATTATACAAAATCAGCCGAATGTTCGATAATACTGGTAATGGTTATATTGGGGMTAGGTCAAGTTTAAGCCCAATTGTATCCATTTTACGCACAATGATATAMTGTTTTGAGTAAAATACGTTCTGAAACGTTGAACAGTTTTGGTTGGATTTGAAGTTGTGTCATAAGGTGACATACACTAAAGGCATTATTTGAGCAAAGTTTAATCCCATTATATTAATTGCTTCTTGATTTGTCTACTTGAAAGTAAAAGAATCAAGTGGAACTTAAAATTGTTCTATATGGGAAATATAGTTATTGTCTGAGTGACATAGGAATATGAAAAKAATTCCACTTTCAATCGGTCGGTCGGTCCCGAAATACCAAGAAATGGGCGGTGCCACGACAATCGTCCAATTTTTACCCATAAAGCTTTCTCATACTATCCTGGTGGCAAATTTTTACTTTTATGGCGAATTTAGTAATTGATAATGGTAGTAGTCCTTGTGATTCATGCTGGGCGAATTTGGTAGTTGTAGCTTTATGGGTTTAGGAAATATGCACATTAAACATATTAGGGGCGGGSTCACCCCCACTTWTTCAAAATTTTTTATCGACAGGTGCCTCTTGCTACTGCGATCCCCTGTTTCAAATAACAGTTTTATATCTTAATGTAGTGCTTAGTTATGGCACTTTATAGGTTTTCGGTTAATGACAWTTTGTGGGCGATGCAGTGGTCCGTTTACRCCCATCTAKGAACTCGACTTTTTTTGTGTAGTAAGAAACCTGTATCCTCTGGGTAGCCTAAAAACATTCGTTTGAAGGCGGGCTAAAGTGATAAGGCGAAACATCCCCTCCGCAGGGTTGTGCGCTGGATTTGGGACCCGCCACGTAACAAATCATACCAATGAAAAAATACCGACAGCCTCGGAAGAGAGACCCCCTTTTTGATGAAGACCATGGAAAACGAACTAAGGACTACGAATTGAGGGCATGCACCTTTAATGTCCGGTCCCTTAATTGGGAAGGTGCCGCTGGCCAGCTGGTTGATGTCCTCGAAAAATAAAGGCTGACATCACCGCCGTCCAAGAAATGCGATGGACGGGACAAGGACAGAGGCGAGTAGGTCCTTGTGGCATTTACTACAGTGGCCATATAAAGGAGCGCAAGTTTTGTGTGGGATTCGTGGTGGGAGAGAGACTCCGTCGCCGAGTACTATAATTCACTCCGGTGAATGAACGTCTAGCCACAATCCGCATCAAAGCGAGGTTCTTCAACATATCGCTGATTTGCGCCCACGCCTCGACGGAAGAGATGGACGATGTGACCAAAGATGCCTTTTATGAGTGCTTGGAGCGCACTTATGACAGCTGCCCCCGCCACGATGTCAAAATTATGCTTGGCGACTTTAACGCCAGGGTGGGCAAAGAAAGTATCTTTGGCACTAAGGTCGGTAAATTCAGCCTCCAGGAGGAAACATCCCCAATTGGGTTGAGGCTGATCGACTTCGCCGGGGTCCGAAAAATGGTTATCTGTAGTACTAAATTCCAGCATAAGAAGATACATCAAGCTACCTGGCTGYCTYCGGATCGAAAAACCATCAACCAGATCAATCATGTTGTGATAGACGGAAGACACGTCTTCACWGKTTTAGATGTGCGGGCGCTCCGAGGTCCTAACATCGACTCSCACCACTATCTTGTTGCAGCCAAGAATCGCATCCGCCTCTGTGCAGTAAAAAACGCACGCCAACAAACACAAGGAAGGTTCGACGTCGAGAAGCTGCAATCACAACAGACAGCCAACGATTTTCTACTCGGCTTGCACTCCTGCTCTCTGAGAGCACTCGTCAACAACTCGGTATAAGGGAACTGTGGGACGGCATTTCAAACTTACGTACAGCTGCAACCGAAACCATTGATTTTCGGAAAATGCAAAAGAACAGCTGGTACTACGAGGAGTGCCGTGTCGCAGCGGGGAGAAAACAGGCTGCCTACCTCGCAACGTTACGATCGACCACAACACGAGCGGGTTGGGATAGATACCGAGAATTGAAGAGGGAAGCGAGACGCAGATAYTCACCATGAGCCAAGTGTTRGAAAAGACCCGTGAAAGGAGAATCGACACACACCGYCTCTTCGTCGATTTCAAAGCTGCTTTCGACAGCACGAAAAGGAGCTGACTTTATGCCGCGATATCAGAACTTGGTATCCCCGCAAAACTAATACGGCTGTCTAAATTGACGTTAAGCAACACCAAAAGCTCCGTCAGAATAGGGAATCTCCCAGCCGGGAGATATATTAATATCATTGGTCTCAACACCCGCGCCGTTAGTTCTGCTTTCTCCCTCCAGACTGGAAGCAAAGAAAATGGGTCTGGTGAACGAGGGCAAGACGAAAGTTAAGCCAGTTAAGAAGAAGAAGAAGGAGCTTGAACTATTTTAGTTGGATTTAAGAAGTTTTTAGTCATAAGGTGGCATACTTTAAAGGAATTATCCCGTTAAATATAATAATTATTTTTCGATTTGTGCGCTGGAAAGTGAAAGAATCAAATATAATGTTAAATTGTGCTATATGGGAAGTAGGCGTGGTTGTGGTCCGATTTCGACCATTTTCGCACTGAGACATAAGAATATGAGAATAATGGTTATCGYCCGATTTCATACATTTTCACACYGGTTATTTGGTTATTGTAGYTTTCTTCGTTTATAAGATATGTTCATTAAACTTACTGGGATCATCTGTGTTCAAAATGGAAATTTTTATCTTAATTTATTGCTTAGTTATATCSCTTTAYAGRTTTTCGGTTAATGGTATAATATTTTGTGGGCGTGRCAGTGATCCTTACGCCCATCTACAAACTCGTACTTTTTTCCCCCGGATTTCAACTCGTCTTGTCATCCTAATAATTTATATATATTTAACCCTATATCTATCTCGATTAGTTTTAAATAATTATTACTAAGTGTTAGGTGAATACAACTATTATASTCTGTAGCAACATGTTGCAAAAGTATAAAAATATTTAATCAAATGTTAAATAATTTTTTTTTACAATTATAGTATTATAGTTTGATTCACCCAACTGTCGTACGTATCACTTAAACCTAATCGAGATACATAGATACAGGGTACATAGATACAGATATGGAAAATATCTCGGTACATAGATACAGATATGGAAAATATCTCCAACCTAATATATATATGTAAATGATCAGGATGACAAGAAAAGTTGAAATCCGGTTGACTGTCTGTCTGTCCGTCCGGCCGTTCGTACGTACAAGCTATTACTTGAGTAAAAATCGAGATATTTTGATGAAACTTGGTATAAGGTTTCTTCTTCTTCATTGGCGTAGACACCGCTTACGCGATTATAGCCGAGTTAACAACAGCGCGCCAGTCGTTTCTTCTTCAATGTCGTCATATATCTCATACAGCTCATCGTTCCATCGAATGCGATATTCGCCGTAGCYAACGCGCAAAGGACCATAAATCTTTCGCAGAAAWTTTCTCTCGAAAACTCGCAACGTCGACTCATCAGTATATAGTATAAGAAAAATAGGATTAATCGGGTCAATGCTTTATATTTTAATTATTAATGCGAAAGAGTTTGATTAGAAATGAAATAAAATTTTCAGCTTTGATTCAAGATGTTAGATCAAAACTATTTTGGGATTAAAAAACAACAAAATCGGAATTAAAAATTATTTGTATTATTTGGGATTAAAAAATAACGAAATCCGGTTTTAAGCATTAAAATATATTTTTTTCTCCAAAATGTGTGAATTATAAAATTTGCAATAACAAGCAGYGAATATTACAAAGTTAGTAATTTTACTAATTATAACTCACGGCGTTTGCTGGATTTACACTGTTCATGAATCACGGCGTTTACGTAATCCCTAGATAATGAAAGATAATAAGTTTATAGAGAGAAATGAAAACTTTAAATGCAAAAATGTTACTGGGAACCTGACATTTTATATTAATCATATAGTGATGTACGACTAAAGTGCAAATGTAAATTACATGCATACTATATGTGTGTACGAGTGGTCTTAAACACAAGAATGTGTCATAACAGAAAGTCTTTGATTATGTTGTACTTTGAAGGCTTCCATTTAATTTTGTTTGAATCCATAAAAACTCAAAACAATTAAAGAAGCAATATATATGTACGCATTTATCCATGCATGAATGTATGTAAATATGTCCATATGTATGTACACATACATGATATGTTTGTAGCTATGTATGTTTGCYGAGCCATTTGTGAGCTTAAAATGAATCAAGTCTCCAAGAAGCGCTCGAATGCAGTGCAAATATTTTGCAAGAGTTTGCTTCAAAGACAAAAAGCGAAAAAATAAAAGTAAGTCTATGTTTCTGCATATGTACATATGTGAAATCTGATAGAATTACATATCTGAATGAGGTAGATTTAAAGATATAATCGATATTATAGTATGTGAGTCGAACTCAGAAATATTTCTTCGGACACTTAAGCAAATCTTACGCAAGATGATTTCAACTTCTCATGGGAAAAATGTGCACCCTAAGGTTGTCACGTAGGAATTAAAGCTATTCAGCACAAAAACATAGAGGTTTTGCTGATTTGTCAYAACCGCAGATATCGGAATTTTAAAGGATATGGCTGCCATACAAACTAATCGGTCAAAATCAAGATAAAGATCTTTTTATTCTTGTATTCTGTATGGAAGATATGGGTTTTTCTGTATTTGTTTTAATGTTTGATAAATTATGGATCTCCTTTRTAGAAGATGGTGTTTCGCCTTTTTTATTTCGAAATAGTTTGTCAGTACGGTGAAGAATAATTGTCTTCAATATTTTTTGATACAGCTTTATCAGTTATTGTTCATATCTTAATATTATTGTACGATGGAGTCTTTTGGAAGCAGTTTTATTTGGCCTACATACTTTTGCAAATAACACTAGTTTAGTGCCATTTTGCAACGGTGATGTTAGAAGCTGTTTCATGCTACTTTGGGTTGCTAAAGTAGAAAAGTATAGTAAAAATTTCCTAGCACGTAGGATTTTTTGTGTTGTAGTAAAGCGGAATCAAACCACCACCATTYACTAAAATGACAAAAAATAGCTRTTGGAAATTCATAATCGGGACACCTCAAATACGCCACCGACCTCTGCTCATCAGTTGCCAATTTTTCCTCAGAATTGTTGAGTAGTGTAATCAATCCACGGTATGCCGTAAATATGAGCAAATCTGTCTTATGTACATATGTGTGTCTAARTAACTTAACACATTAGTGGTAAAATAAGCTTATTCATAAGTGAGTATGTTTATTTAAAAGCTTGCGCGCATATATACCATATAACGCATATTTACAAAAATGTAAATATTTATATGTACATATGTATATACGCGCTGAAATGTATTGGTATATATGCATTTGTGTTATCGTGTGTAAATAAATACATAAAATTGTGACGATATTTTGTGGCCCTTTCTTATTGTCAGAGTTATTTGGAAAACACTGTTGGGGATGAAGGTGGAGATGACTGTGACGATGATGCCAGCTTGGAAAATTTTTTAACAGCTTGTAGATAGATACGAAATCATGGGTGGAATGGCCTTTGTGGGCTACAGAAAATGTATGTTGCATTTCCATTACTATCTTGACCAGCTCGATCGAGTTCTTGTATTTTTTTTTTTTTTTGCTTTGATGTTTAGTGGATAATGTATTGTATTTAATTGAGTTTTCTTAAATATATTTGACTAGTTCAATTGGTAATTAAATGTCAAAGCTATGTTTACTTAATTATAAAAAAGATGGCACCTATTTCTTGATTTGAGCTACAAAAAATTATTTAGATTTTCTATACATATAATATAACATTTTTTAGAACCAAAAATGTATATATGTTACTATGTTAAAGAGCTACTACAAATATTCACATAATTAAGCGCATTGTGCATTTTACATTGATCACTTCTAAACAATGCAATTTAAGTATTAATGAAAATTATTCAATTAGTTTAAATTTTTAAATTCCTTCGGGGTATGTACCTTTTTTGTGATTGCTATAATGTTTGACGTTACTGTTCTCGATGCCAGCACCAATGCTGTTAATGTAGATAGAGGGAAGAGATGGCATACTTGTACATTTGGTGCAAATAAATAGAATTTGATTAAAGGGTAGCTTACCACTTTGGCGCCATGAAATTTTACGCAACTCACAAAGCTAACTAAGTGTTTGTTGCGCGCAAACTTTCAGTCACTCCTACTTCGGTACTTTACGCTCGAGCTGAAATATATTTTGATACCCTCAGCATTTCCAACCACTTGTTTATTATAATAATCTTCTTCATTTCTTTCAAAAMTGTGTTGAAAAATGAATTTGTTTGAGAGAACTTTTCATTAAAAACCAGTTTTAAAGCCGCTCGTGAATATTGGAACGTCGGCTGCAGAAAAGTTTTGAAGGCACGTGCAGTCTGAACGACTTTATAACGTCATAATTATAAATACTATTTCTACTTTCGTGTACATACATATGTATGCGTTTCAATATGCATATGATACTAAATATAAGGTTAAGTATGCATGTATTACATTAGCGGTTTCGTTATTTTCCAAGTTGATTGTTTTTTGCTAATGCACATAATATATAAGCTAGCCGATAAAAATTACTAAACATACTTTGTCATGCTATAAGTTCTGTCAGAAGGTCAGGTCTTTATTAAATTTTATTCGATATTATTACCTTTGCATTTACAAAAGTCCTGAACTGATCGCTTTTGTTGAGCCTAATTTGATTCCAGCTATATGGTGCAGAGACTTGGRCGATGATAACAACTGATGAGTAGAYGTWGWGAGTTTTCGASAGAAAKATTCTCCGAAGGAGTTATGAGCTGTATGATATATACGACGACATTGACATAGTTCAGCGAATTAAAAGATAGCGGCTACGCTTGTTAGGTAATGTTGTCCGAATGGAAGAAAAGGCTTCAGTTCTGAAAGTAATCGACGCAGTACCCGCCGGGAGAAGCAGAGGAAGAGGAAGACCTCCACTCCGTTGGAAGGACTAGGTGGAGACGGACCTGGCTTCGCTTGGAATATCCGTTTGGTACCACATAGAGAAAAAAAGAAACGACTGGCGCCCTGTTGTTAACTCCTCTATAATTGCGTGAGCGGTGTCTACACCAGTAAAGAAGAAGAATAATTTGATTCAAGCGCGTTGTCAGAAGACCGATAGTAGGCTTTAATGCAAATAAGTTTTAATACTGACCAGTCGACATACATATCCACTTCTCTTGACATAATTGTTTATTTTATAGAGGGATTTCTAAGAATACAATTGCGAACATTTCAAACACGCGGGGACGACCACTTTTCTTTCTGTCATCCACTGTAGATGTTTGAGAAAAACGATGAACAATGCGGTAAACAAAAATTCTCGAAATACAAATTTTTTGAGAAGGTCATAAATTTCACTTGCGTTTTTCCATATTTACGTGCAGCAATCATCGCAATACGATTTTCTTTAGCCCCTACTACATCATTACTAAGCGAACACAAGCATTGAACTAATCAAGATAGATAGACACTACACACAAATTATAATGAACAAGTAAGAAAGGGATAAGTTCCGATGTAACCGTGTATTTTATACTCCTGCAACTTACAAAGAGCAAAGCTAGGGATAATTCTTTTCCGATATCAATAATATCTAAATCTGAAAGGTTAACGCATTTTTTGGTAAAAAGTTCGCAGTAGGAACTGGGGTTCACATATTCGGTATCTTGATTAGGTTTGTATAAGTTTTGGTCATGGCTGGCCGATGATCTAAGATTTTGATTTAATTCAATATATCATCGATAAACACGGAGCGGATGGATTTTCATTGTTAAAAATTGAATTAAGTTCGTCTATGTACTCTTGAAAGGTTAATCTACATTGAAAGTTGTAAAAAATAAAAAAGAAGGATATTTCAAGTTACTGTAAAAACTCAAATGGCGCTTATATGTCAAAGCGTTCTGACTATGTATGTATGTATATAATCCGAAATATATACGATAAAATTGTGTCCAGATTGCAGCAATAGTTTTTTCAAATTCCGAAATATAAAACGCAACCTGATTGATTGTGATTGCGCCCCTTCATTTAGCATTAGATAATACCAAGGTGTGATTTTGATTAAGACTTGTAGATAATTGTTGAATATTTTTACATTTGGTGACCCCAAATAAAATCTCTTTTTTTTATGATAAAATGGTGGTTCTCCATATTTACCTTATCAATTTCGTTTCGAATAAAGTACCTTTTAATCATACCAACATATGTACATATATAGTAAAGTATTATGCACTCCTTTTGGAGGCAGGATATAAATACATGCTTCATTACACATTCGCACTGAAGAATGTATGTACCTACTTGTATATCATAACGCACATAGTATATACATACATATGTATATACTTATATGTGTGCTAGACGGTTAAGGTGTTTATTGAAATTCGCTCAGTTTTACCCTGATTGTTAATGTCAACAATTTACTGAAGTGTAAATAAGCAGACCTCATCAACAACTCACATCCATAAAATATTTGTCTCCAAGTTCACATGTCTTCGGGAAAGATTTCGCTAATAATGTATCCTTAGGCTGTCTTAGGTTTGTTATTGTAAACGCATTCTTCAAATAAGAGGCGCCAAGGATGCTATAACAAATATAACTAGAGTGAAAAAGGTAAGTCTTAAATCCTTGRCATAAAAAAATTGCGGCACGTTTAATTCAATCTATTTCACTCGCCACTGGGGTTCGCACTTGCCTGGAATCCTTAACAAGCTTCAAAGTACTTAACTCGTATTTTAATCATTTACGATCAAGGCTTAAGCTGCACAACAAAAACGAAAAAATAACCATAAGCAAACATACAGAGGAGAATGTCAAAAGGCAGAGCGCGTGAAAAGAAAGCGGCCGCAAAGCCTGCGGTTATTGAAATTCTGATAACGCCGCTTAAGTGTGGAACAATTTAAAATAGAAAGAAAAACAACGAAAAAAGCCGTACGAACAAATACAGTTATTATAGCAATAACCATCATAATCGCACAATACCAATGCAGCGAATGGGATTTGCTTGTGTTAACAGCAGAACAAATTCACTTGACTTTTGGCCTCACAGTGGCAGCAAAGTGAGTAAATCCAGCGGGCGTGTCTGCTTCGCTTGAATGGCCCACTGACGTTTGACGACGGAAGTCAGCCAACAGCTCGCGTCCGTCAGATGTCAATAACAATACGCCACTTTCTGCATGCTGATCAAGAGTCGACCGCAAAATTGCCAACAAACAACAACAAATTGCTTCCAATCGTTAAAGCCGAAAACAGATGTCAAACTTACATACACACAACGTACATGCATACATATGTRCATATATAARATACTTTATCCATTTTCCAACATCTGATGGCTGCTGATTGAAAGCACGGTCAAACAAAATTTGGAGTTGATCCGAAACTGTCTATTTATTAAGATACTAGTTTGAAAAGCTCCGTCAAGATCGGGATGGACTTCTTCGAGCCGTTCGATACCAAACGAGGTTTCACACAATGCGACTCYTTATCGTGTGACTTCTTTAATCTTCTGCTAGAGCTTAAGTGGTTTAAGAGATATACTTATATATTATATGTACTTGTTAGATCCTCTGTACCAAATTACAGCCTTTTATCTTAATTTAGTGCTTAGGTATGGCACTTTATATGTGACYACGCTTTATGGGCGTATGAACTTACATTGAGCAACACCAAAAGCTCCGTCSGGATCGGGAAGGACCKCTCCGAGTCAWTCAATACAAAACGATGTTTCAGGCGACTACTCTCCGTGTGACTTCTTCAACCTACTTTTGGAGAAAATAATTCGAGCTGCAGAACTAAACAGATATTCTATAATAGTGTACAGCAGCTGGCGTTCGCTGATGATATTGATACAATTGGCCTTCACAACCGCAAGGTTAGTTCCGCTCTCTACAGAATGGACAGCGAAGCAAATTGGTCTGGTGGCGATCTCCTGTCATCAAACARACAGTCGTCGCACTCGCGATTAGGCAACCACGTCACTGTTGGCAGTCATAACTGTGAAGTCTTAGATAATTTTGTCTATCTTAAAACCAGCATMAACACCAACAATAACGTCAGACCCGAAATCAAATGCAGAATATCTCTTGTCAACAGGGACTAATTAAGAAATTGAGAAGTAAAGTCCTTTCTCGACGAACAAGGACCAAACTTATAGAGTCAATCATTATTATCATCCTACTATATGGTGCAGAGGCATGACAACATCTGATGAATCGACGTTACGAGTTTTCGAGAGAAAGGTTCTGCGAAAGATTTATGGTCCTTTGTGCATTGACCACGGCTAATAACACATAAGTGTTTAAGGTCAGCTGAAAATTTAATTAATCACTGTTATCTTGTTAGGACAAAATCTGGACAGATTGCGTTAAYCTTTGCATTTATCTTTACTAATGCACCTGCACGTATTGACCAATAGAAGGTGTAAAGTTTAATGCTGATATTACTTAAATGAAAGCTAGGAAAACTTTTAACCAGATTATGTCTATTTTAGGTACAAAGATGCAYTGTTATTGGAAAGAGATTATCTCTGAATTGCATTAAGATAACTCACATGTATGCAGGTGGTATAAAGTCATCTGAAAGTTCGAATATCTGTATATATATATGTATCTCACATCAATTGGTCGGTACCACACCCAATTTAGTCACGTGCCCTATAAAGCTCCTTCATTCAATATATGTATGATGTGAATTCAATGCCTCTGCTGTATATACTTAATAGACGTGGTTATTACCCGATTTCACCCATTTTCACACCATTTGAGGAGGTGCTGAAAGGAACATCCTCAGCGAGATGCAATGGAAGCTTTGGGAATATTAATTGCTTCTATCAAATTGGGGGAAAAAAAGTTAAGACTTTTTAACGGATATGTTCTTCTATTGAACTAGTGTATGCGTATATAAATGAAAAATATAAAGAGGTGATTTTTTAGCATAAAACATTTAAGCTTATTTTGTGTTTGCAATCACTAACTATTGGCTATGTAATAAGGATTAATGACAGAAACGCTATTTTTAGATTGAATTCATCAATAACAATTACCTGCTTATGGCTGAGTGTGTGTTAAGAACACCCATTTCGCATTCTCCCTTATCAAACCTTTCTTTGATGTAACTGTTACGATATTCAGGTCAAGAAAATGGATTCAAATCAGGTAAGCACCGGAGCGCCTACATGCATTCATAAATAGCATGCAAATCGGCTAGACCTTTGACCATTCACTCTTGGAGAATCTTGTGTAGCGTAAACATTTTACCAGAAAGCTTGTTAAATTGATAAGAAAGCGTCGGAGAGTAATTTATATGCAAATGCGTTCCAAAGCAAGATAAAAATTAAAGTTTCGATTAGACAATTTTTTTCTTTTTTGTTTTATCAATGATTCGATTATTCTTTTTTCTTTTACCGTCGGAGATAACGAAAATGTGAAACTTTGATTACATTACAATTTCAAATGATTATATTGTAGGCGTTAATTTCTGATTGACACCTGTAATTAATACACGAGGCTGTCTGTGTGTATGACTTCGTGTATAATTGTTGTGTTAGAGCGCTTAATTAAACAGAGGATAAGGGTTCACTTCTATATGAAAATATGTTATCTTTTGCWATGAAAATATCAACAAATTTCAAATACCATTATTCATCCACCTTGAGTTTTGCAGTCTCAATATTTAGTAGAGTGATTAGTTGCGGCCATTACAATACATTTATTCTTTGCCAGTCTAAAATATCTCTACTCTTTCTTAGAATCGATTTATTGTTATGTGATATCTAACTTTAGGTCAGAAGTTGTACAAATATGATCAAAGTTTGCCATATTTCCGATACGTTCAATCCGTTATGTATGTAAGTGGGATCCTACTTAATGCAGAAAGGTCTTATGTAAAAATGAACCCTGCCAACCCAGAACATAATCTATAATAAAAACAAGTTAAATTCCTCTGAAAGCATAATTCATAAATAAAATATTTAGGTACTCAGATTATTACTCTGATACAAGCAATTTGATTTTRATAAAAATGGTCTTGACATCTCGCATCTAGTAAATACATATTTAACCTGTATGTATATTTCCGTTAATGCTATCCAAAATATCACGGGCCTACGGATAATGATATTTTCCATAAGGTCTGCCTATTAAACTTCAATAACATAAATATATAATTTAGTTAGAAATATTTAAATATTTTAAGTTATTAATTATTCAAATATGTCTATAAAMTCTATATTCACATACATACATTGAACATATGTATATTACGGTGGGCGAAAAAAACTTTTATTATATACATATACTATGTAGACAGTCATCTCATCTTCATTCATTCGAAGCGCCTACAAACAATTCTGATTTTTAACATTCCGCACTGGAATAATTTCTTCTATTTATAAAAAAAAGTGCGATATGCCGTCCATTCAAAAGGCCTCTACATCTGTATAACGCTTTCCYTTCATGAGCAAAAGGAAGAAGTCGCACAGTGCCATATCAGGTGAATACGGGGAGTGGTTAAWAGTTAAAATGTGATTTTTGGTCAAATAGTCGTCCTTCGAATGTTGGATTCTGAGCAATTTTTGGTCGTCAGTCAATTTGTGCGGAATAATTTCGTCAGCAAAAAAGTTCGCTCAAAATGCGATAAATCGATGTTTTGGAGATGTTCAATTCCATTTCCATGAATTTCAATGATTATTTCGGCTAATTTTTGATGACACACAGTTTCGATGAAATTTTCGGTGATCAAGGATTTTGATTGGCCCGCATGTTTATGTCCTCACGACCACTTGGAAACGTTGAAACCACTCTTGCACTTAGGATAGGCAATCATCGCCATAAACTTGTTTCATCAATTGATTCGTTTCGGTAAAAGTTTTACCAATTTTAAAACCAAATTTAATGTTGGTTCTTTTTTCGAAGCTAATTTTCGCACCGATAACAGAAACATWCTGACACAATAACGTCAGTTTTGTGGCAATAACKTCACTTCCAATCTATGAAATGTCATGAAATTCTCACTGGACAATAAAGAAAGCAGATTCTAACTGTGCGTTCTTCTATTGATTAATGATCGAATCGTAATGTGACACATGAAAAATTAGGCGATTTTTGTCAATATTTTTAAGAGAGAGTATGCGATTGAATATTTCAAACTTCTTTGAACGTAATAAGGTATATTTTCAGCTATATTAAAATTTTTTTTTTACAAAAATGTTGAAAAATAACGCAGTTATGGGCTGTTTTCGGAGGTGCCAAAAAAAGTGCCCCAAGTGATGGCATTATTCCGGGCGAATGAGTAGCTTAAACAAACCAATTCCAAAAGTTTATTATATTTAACGAYATTTCCTATACAATGACCACCGATCTTTGAAAAATATCAAAAAGTAACAAAATGGCGTAATTAAAAAAAATCACTCTTTTAGGTAAAAAATKGTGGTTTTTTATTGCCAAATTRATCACTTTCAACAAATCAAAAAGATCGCAGGTCATTGTCATATAGTAAATATATYCAACAAAACTCAGTTTTAAGTTGAAGTCAATCAGTTAATTTCTCGTTGAGTTATGATGCGAGCAATTTTTAAAAATGTYGTTTCGAGAAAAATGCGTTTAAAGCTTCACTTATACACATTTGTTTCCACCTTGCCGATTTCACAGGATATTTATGGAAATATAAACTATCGAAAAAGGAATTAAAAAAAAAAAATTTTTTTAAGTATCACACTGGTATAGCCCCTTAAGGGCTTATGTAAAATCTGAAAGTGACCATTTAGAATGAAATTTTGAACATCTTTGTAAAAATGTACTAGTTTCCTTTTAAAAACGACCTGTTAGTTGCAAGAACTTGTGACGGGATTAAGATGTAAGTATGTATATTCACATATTGTAGAAAGTCGTATCTATCCTATAACCAGATATTCAGTTATTTTTAGATGGAGACATTTGAATATTAATTTCAGCGCCATAAATAAATTTAAACAAGAAAAACTGTAAAAAAAGGGAAAGAGTTTTGCTGGGTTTATTCATAGTGATTCCATAAGCATGTATTCTCATTTATATATGTAAATACGAACRTATGTATGTATACGAATATGTGAGTTTGTTCGATTGTGTGTGCGTTTGAGCAAACACTGCAAATGAGTGCGCAACTGTGTACATAAGTATGTCGAATCGGTTTAATAATGCCGAACCTAACCGACCAGCAAAGCGGTTGTAAGTAAAAATTTCAGTGGCTGTGGTTATATACATATTTATGTACATCCCCCACCTTCCACAATTTGTTGGGTATTTTTAAATGTCTTGCAGCTTGTCTCTTTATCTTACGCCATGTAATAACAGCAGAGCAACCAGAGTGAACTCCCATCACAAGCAATAAAAAACAATAAAATCTGCTAATATTTGCATAATGGCCTTCGTCAAGCGCCCGGGGTGCAACCATCGACATCGTAAACACTCGAATAGCGCAGTCTTACGAATGCTGAAATGCTACAACCGACGACGGCTACAGGCCACAAGTGCTGTTATCCTTCAAATAGTTAAAAATATTATCTGTCAATTTGTATTTGGCACTGTCGCCATTTAAATCCGCATTCTGTACCACGCACCACCATCATCGCACTCTCCAGGAGGCTTTCATGGTCCAGATTGGTTGCAACTGTGGTCTATTACGAATGCAGATGTCAGTTGCCTTGTCAGTGCATCTTGTTTACACAATAGACTAACATTTATGTATGTACAGTTGTTGTTGTGCAACCAACAAGTGGCGACTGTTTTGAAAATGACATTCATCCATTTGAGAGGAAAGAGAATCTGTCAGGATTGAAATCATATTAGTTATTATGGGCTGCCCTTAATGTTGAGCCCCCGTTTGTTGTTTTCGCAGCCACTTGTTGAATTCATTCGACTTATGTTGGCTTCTGGGAAAGACAGCTTTGACCGTCAAAAGAGAACACGACAAATTGGTAGGATTGAGCATTATAAAATAGATGAAGTGAATTTCTCATAGATGGCCTTTCCGTGATACTTCTAATCTATTAATAAACACGCTAGTAATTTTCCCATAATATTCTATAAAGAGATTAAGCAATTAAAGCTTTSAATAAATATGAATTTCAAACGAAAATCGGAGTTATGCATAGTTTGAAATCTGACCACATCTTTTCGTAACTTAATTTTCTATTTTTACGTTCATCGGCTCTGAAGGACCAAGTTCGAAGGACCTGGATCGTGATGTCAACATAGTTCTCAATGTCTACAAATTGTAATAACATGAGGTGTGTTCAGAACTTTTTTTTCAGCTRTATTACTTTGTCTGTAGCAGCCGCTTAGGTTAGCACAACTCTTACATATATAATTTTGTGTTGTTCATTATAATCGTTTCTGAAGTATCTTTGGCTTGGAAGTAAATGCAATTAAATGAACCAATAAGCCATAAAAGATATATACACTGTAACAACCCTGTCAACATGATTTACAGCATTCGTATAAGTTGGAAAGAAATACATACGTTGCAATATATAAAGTTTAGAATAATTTTAAAACTGTCTTTAGGTTTGTTTAAATTCCTTAATTAATCGCTCAATAGCCGATTTATTTATTTTAGTTGAGTTCGTGTACAYAGCAATACTTTTTCTTCTTTACTGGCGTAGACTCCGCTCTCGTCGGGTCTACGTAACCAGAACGGAGCCGGATTTTTATCCGACCAAGGACTATCAATTCTGCAGAATTCTGCCGCTATAACAACAACAACGGAGATGATGAGTGACTTGTAGAGTTTAACTTTGTTCGTCGAGAGAGGACTTTACTTCTCAATTGCCTACTAAGTACGAAGTAGCTCTTTCTGGCAAGAGTTATTCTGCGTTGTATTTCGAGCTGACGTTGTGTTTGGTGCTAACGCTGTTACCAGGATAGCCGAAATTATTTACAACTTCGAAGTTATGTCTGTCAGCAGTAAAGTGGAAACCAAGTCGCGAGTGCAAATGATAGGAGATATTTCTGTAGAAAGCAGAACTAACGGCGCGGTTATTGAGGCTAATGATGACGTTCTTATACAAGATTGGACCCCCTCTATATTCATCTCCGGAGCTTGAATTTTTTCTTTCAGTAGTATATTGAAGAAGTTTCATGATGGARGATGGAGGTATGTAGAACCTCCGGTATTAGACGAAGTATCCTCTGGGTAGCCAAAGAACATCCGTTTGAAGGGGAGCCAAAGTGAGAAGGCGAACCATCCCTACTCAGTTTTGTCTGCTGAGTTTGGGACCGGTCCCGTAAAAAACGCCCCCAAAGAGCCCCGGCAAACGTATTAAGAATTATGATTTGACGGCATGCACCTGGTAGGTCCGGTACCTTAATTGAGAAGGTGCCGTTGCCTAGAGGGTTGATGTCTCCGTGAAAATAAAGGATAACATCACCGTCGTCCAAGAAGTGCGATAGACATGATAAGGAATGTGACGAATAGGTCATTGTGGCATTTAATGCAGTGGCCATATAGAAAAGCGCAAATTCGGTGCGCGATTCTTCACTCGACATGCACTCTGAGAGCACTCATCAGCAACTCGGTATGAGGGAACTGTRTGACGGCATTTCAAGCTCCTTCCTTATAGATGCAAACGAAACCATTGGTTTTGGGAAAAGATCAAAAGAACGTCTGGTACGATAGGAGTGYCGTGTCGCAGCGGAGAGAATAGAATAGATTGCCTACCTCGCAACGTTGCAATCGACCACAACACAAGCTGGCCGACAGGGGTAACGCTCGAAAATTCTACGAAGAGATGCAGCGACTAACACAAGGTTACAAGACCGGATCATAATCCTGTAGAACTTCCAAAGGTGATTTAGTCACCGATGCCCAGACCATACTAAAATTATATAGGGAACGATTCTCTAGGCTGCAGAATGGCGGTAAAGGCATAGCATCAGGAGATGGCGAACCCGATTCTCCAATCGATGACGATGGAGAAAACGTTCCATTGCCCTCTGGCAACCCYCTTCTGGGGGTTGATGAATTGGCGGCCAAGCTATTCAAACACGGCGGCGAAGAAATTGTAACGAACATGCATCAGCTTTTTGTAGAATGTGGCATGCCCAACGATTACAATGCAAGTGGGCTCTGCCCAATCCACAAAAAGGGAGAATATTGTGTGAAAGATTAAAGTCCACCCCCAACAAACTGATTGGATCTTATCAGTGTGGCTGTAGACCTGGCAAACCAACAAYTGACCAGATATTAACTATGCGCCAAATCTTGAAAAAGACACTCACCACCTCTTCGTCGATTTCAAAGCTTCCTTCGACAGAACGAAAAGGAACTGCCTTTATGATGCGASGTCTGCCGTTCGATACCAAATGAAGTTTTAGATTTTGCGTAACACAACAACAACAAACTATTGTTTTGAATCACTCGTCTTGTTTCAATGAGRCAACACTGTGTTTGTTTTAAACATGTAATCGATTTTCTATTGTGAAAATAATAGAGATGGAGTAGTTTTGAGTCAAATAATTTCAAAAATGACTGGTATGAGTTCCTATGAAATTTGCACAATTCTAGTTAAGATTCGAATCTTATGATTAGAATGTTTGGTTTACTCGGTCGGACCAAGGGGGGTCCATCAAATAAATTYGTAGTCACTTGTAAATATTAATGTACCTACTGAATTTCTTCTGCCTATCATCAAAACGTTATTATATTATATTTCTCGAACTGCGAGGTCCTTAAACGGTTATGTAGGTTAAAACGCGTTTATGGCTGCTTATCTGTAAGACAATTTTTCATATAATAAGGTAAGAAACCGTTAATTACTGATTACTTATACGTAAAACTTAATTTTATGTTTTCGTGTTTTCGACTATTTTCGAAATATATTTTTATTTCAGTATCATAAAGGTGCGTTCCAAAGCATACAGGATTTAATGTCTTAAACAGAACAAATGCTTTTTTTGGCAAAATCAATTTATTTTATAGTCACCTTCTGCTTCCATACAGCTTTTCGCACCGCACAAAGCATGTCRAACGAGAGTTTTAGCTCGTTGGCCGGTATGGCCGCCAGTATGCTGGTGCAAGCCTTTTGCATGGCCTCTACCTCTGCAAAACGCTTTCCTTTCATGAACATTTTTCCGAAAAGAAAGAAGTCACACATGACACATATCAGGTGAATACGGGGAAAGGTTAATGGTTAAAATGTGATTTTTGGTCAAATAATCGGTCACAAGCGTCGAATTGAATGTTGGATTCTGAGCAATTTTTGGTCGTCAGTCAATTTGTGCGGAACAATCCGTGTACACCCCTTTCCCCGATGTTTTGGAGATGTTCAATTAAATTTCCATTAATTTCAATGATTATTTCGGCTGAGTTTTGATGAACTCAGGATAGGTAATCATCGMMATAAACTCRTTTCATCAAATGAAAYGTTTCGGTAAAAGTTTTACCAATTTTAAAACCTTTAGCCTGCGGTCATGATTGAATTACGAATGTTTGGTGAAGTATACGAATGCAACTCTGTTTGGTTTAAATAAATTCAATCTGGTAACACCTTTTATGGGGAAAAAACAATGGGAAATCCCCACTTTGCAGTAAGCGAGACTATTGTTTGTTCAAGGCCGTTTTTTAAGTGGTCAAAATAATATGTACATTGTTAGTTATTCCAAAATTTTCTGGAAATCGGTCGATTTAATTTAAGGGTTTGTACTTTCGCTAGTATAGCTTCATATTTAAAACGTATTAAAAACTTAAAAATTTTATATATGGGTAGAAATAAGCATTGCAGTGCGGAGGAGAAGAGGATCGTCTTAAACCAAAGTCTTAGAAATATTGCTAAAACTTTAGGCCGTTCATTGTGTTTCGTGCAGAATACCCTAAAGATTAAAAATAATGTTTAAACTCGCGGTCGACCAAAAAAGACATCAACAACAACGGACAATCGTATCGTCACCTTTGCTAAAACGGACACATTTAAATCTTCAAAACTGATAGCAGCCGATATTGGTAGTGTAATATCTTCCCGAACGGTTCGAAGAAGGCTACATGGAGCCAATTTATTTGGCAGGATAGCCAGAAAAGTGCCATTATTGCGAAATAAAAATTTGAAGATAAGATTACAATTCGCGAAAAATCATGCAAATTGGTCCGGCCCAGGTGGTGAAAAAAAGTGGCACAATATMTTGTGGAGCGACGAAACTAAAATAAATTTGTGCGGAAATGACGCCAGGYGGAATGTTCGCCCTCCGAAAGGCAAAGAATTGCATTCACGGTTTATAAAAAAGACCGTTAAACATTATRGCGGCAACATAATGGTCTGGGGCTGCTTTTCGTGGTATGGTGTAGGACCAATACATCGTACTTCAGACACCATGAATAGATTCCAATATAAAGATATCTTGGAAAACACGATGCTGCCATATGCTGAGGAAAATATGCCACTAATTTGGAAATTTCAGCAGGATAATGATCCTAAGCATACGTCGAGGTTGGTAAAAGATTGGTTCCAGGATAATGGTGTGAGTACTCTACAATGGCCAAGTCAATCCCCCGACTTAAATCCCATCGAAAACCTTTGGGGGGAGCTAAAGCAACGGATTGGGAAGCAATCGTTCCAAAATAAGGATCAGTTATGGAATTTTATGAAAAAACCTGGTATGAGATTCCAATTGATGCGTGCCGCAAACTTATCTCCAGTATTCCAAAACGAATCTCAAAAGTAATTGGAAATAATGCCGGATATACTGGATACTGATGAAWRAAGTAAGCAAACATCACATGGGAGACAGAAAACTCATTATAATAATTTTTTTCATTCGCAGATACCTGATGTACTTATTATTTTGTCCAGCCATTTTTTCAGTCTTTTATTTATTTGATTGAAATTKAAGTTCCTATTTTAACTATTATTACTAATATTTTTATTTTTGTTATATAAGACATATATGAAATTAAATGTGATATTATTTTTCTTTAAACATGAATAAAAGAGAATTTATTAGACTTTGAATGCTACACGGGCGTATCTACTTATTATTTTGACCATATGTGTATTTCTAATACATCATSGTAACAAAAATTCACATATAATTATGGAAAAAGTGGAGTAAACTAAATTTTATCGAGAAAATTTATCATATCCTGATTATATTCTAATCTTATTTTGATAAACACAAACCCTTCGTTATCACAGTGCTTACTTTTTATATTTGGAAAACTCTATGTACTATCTTATGTATGTACTCGTATATACTATATATGCAAGTTTATTGTATAAGTACGAGCGTTAGTCTTCTGAACTATTGATAATGATAATGTTTTCCATTCAAATCGATATAACATTGGTGTMATTTCGTGCGCATCTAGACTAATATTGTAGAATATATTTTCGATATATTTATAAAGACATATACTTATTTATGTATGTACAATGTGTGTGCTTATATTGTGTACTTGAATTAAACGTACTTTTATCAATAGTTGGGAAATATTTATTTGTTATTTTTTGTGACGCAAGCATAATCATTTTATATGTGTACGTCGAAACAAAGCAATACTTATTTGAATTACATAAGAAATAAAATCTCAGTTCTCAGGTACTCTC
This sequence comes from Bactrocera latifrons, assembly GCF_001853355.1. Taxonomy (NCBI): domain Eukaryota; kingdom Metazoa; phylum Arthropoda; class Insecta; order Diptera; family Tephritidae; genus Bactrocera; species Bactrocera latifrons. Next base: position 220,150 of record NW_017536363.1, on the reverse strand, counting down.
ATAAATATATCTAGGGGTTTTATATAGCCTCATAAAGTTATAAGTTATAACAAAATGAAAWCATAGCGTTGAGAATTGAAATTATCATTTTTGTACATATTCCAACGACAATTTTTGAAACATATGTGAAAATTTAATTTTACGTTAATTTGTGAGTAGAGAACGTATAAGTAAAATATAGGCGTGTTGTCTTAGCTATACTGCATTTGAAATGCTGGCAGTGCGTCATATATATCAATTTCTTTCGAAATTTCAGAATTTATCGGTTTATAATCGATATAACTTTGATAGCACAATGATCGAATCGTCAAAACTACTAGATGGTTCGATTGATTTGTTTGTTTTAGAACTCGTATCTYAGAAATAACTAAAGCCAGAGCATTTAAGTGCTAGTTGCTGTGTCTATAAATACAGTCATTCTACTTTGATTGGCTTGAAACCACTTTCCTATGTTTTAAACGGAATTTTATTGATTTATTATGATTCTAGGAGCATACGGCAGTCTCCATACCACAATCAACTTCGAACTTCTCTCTTAGTACTATTTCCAGAGTTCCTTTTAAAGCAAACTCCTCTTATGTATTATTCTCTGGTTACTGGTCCTCTGTGGATAAGAKTTAACGGGATATATAAATAGCTAATTCCTTAAACTATACATACATAAGCCATGGTTAGGTTTTTCGAGTTCCGTACTTTATGATTAAAAGTTTTAGCAATTTGGTTAAAACTCTTATCAAGAAGATGTTTTGTTATTTAAGCAAAAACTTTGAACAGTCAGGTCACATTGTTACTTTAAGAATTGGGAACATCGGTTTAAGGTCTAGAGATTTGCCTTAGCTGTCATGATTTGACGACAAGGAGCAATACCTCGAGGAAAAGGTCAAGATTGTTGCAGGTTCTTAGGTCAATAATCTGACTATATTAAAATTTGTCAAAACGTTCCTTTAAAAACGTGCTAGTAGCTGAACAAGTACAACGTAAGAAGTTTTCTGGTAACGTAATGGATCTAGAGCAAAGTTTAAGTGCATATGCGCCCCATTAGCGTAATAATGTACATTTATTGAATCATCTATGTAATGACATTAGCCTTACCAACGTCATTACTAGCAAACTGATTCTGTATACATATATATACGAGTATAAATATGTTTATATGTATGTGCATACGTACGTAGTCAACTTTAGATGTTTTTTATATGTGGGAAAAATGTAACAACAGCAAAAACAACATCAAGCAAAATCACCCTTAATCATAACACACACATGCATCCACAAGCCCACGCACTCCAATTGGCATTGCACACATAGTAAAACAAACCCTGGCCTACAAGCGCACAAGCAGCTGATAATGCACACAAATGTGAGTAGCAAAGCCAACACTTTCCAGCGAATTCGAACGGTCGTGGAATGCAGAGGAGGAACTGTTTCAGCCATGCTTCGCTTATGCTTTAATTTGCTTCTTAAGCAACATGCTGATTTACCATCACTCAAGCGTATTTGAGTGCAATGCCGATTTCTACTCAACAGTGCCGAAGCAACAAGTATCCACTCAATTGCTCGGCGTTGATGATCCGCGTGCCAGATGTGTATAAGAGACAGTACTCAACAGTGCCGAAGCAACAAGTATCCACTCAATTGCTCGGCGTTGATGATCCGCGTGCCGGTCGGTTGATAACGTATAGTCTTGAGCGCAAAGGAAACGGGCATGCGCAATGCTACCAATTGCCATTCGAATTGTCGCAGAGTACTTGTGTGGGTGGTTGGTTGGCTGGTTGGTCCAGCATTTGTTGATGTTGCTAGTTAGCGCGTGTTGGCGCCGTCGTACTCGTACTTGTTGCTCGCTTGTTTGTCTATCGGTGTTAGCTGGCTGCCAACTTTTCGTAGTGTTATACGTTGGCATTTCATTCGAATCCACAAGTGGCTATGCGGCGGCCTCAGTGCTTCCGGTTCAATCTGTCTGCTTAGTTGTGCATTTGCCGCAGCGGGAATCACTCGGCGCCGTCGTGGTTCGTCGTCGTTTACCGTTGAAAGAGTATATTTTGATTTCAACGTGCAGCGCAACAAGTGTTATTTCAGTGGAATAGAAAATTTCATTAAAAATTAACTGAAAGTTAAAGAAATTTATGTTTCAACTCAATATTAAATGTGTACACAAAGCATGTTATTGAGTTTTGTAAAAATTAACAATACTTTCGTTAGAAAGAAACCTTAAAATTTGGTGAATGTAGTCGTTTGTAAGAGCTCTCATATAAATTGATAAATTGATTTTAAAGTGATCATATTTTAGGAAAACGATATTGAAAAAGTGAGTTTGTGCTAGCTTAATTAAGTTGCTTAAAACAAACATATAACATATATAAATCATATCATATTTAATACTACCCACTAATATATATATATATATATATATATATATTTTCAATAACAGCTTTATTTGTTGCTAAGATAGATCACTCATTGTACTCTTAGTCTATTTAAATATAGTAAATACGACAAATCAAATTAGTAAACTACTATACTATCGAAGGGGAACGCTATCTAAATCAATAAAGAAATAAAAGAAATTATTAAACTTCAGATCAAATAAAAAATTAAAAAAAAAACAAAATCGAAAGATTTTTGTAGAAAGCTATTCCAAGACCCGTTGAGTTGTTAGATTTTAAAAGATTCAATTAAATCTGGGTATATCCGGGGTCCTTTTCCGGGCCTATTGAACCTCTGAACCTGACTTTAAAAAAATAGTATACGCACTACATACACGTTATAAATATTATAATTATTCTAGAAGTTTTTTAGTTCAAAAAGTTGTCGAAAGCATTCACTTCGGACAGACTTAARCACATAGCTATTTGTTCATTTGTATTGGGTAGTCGAAAAGTCTTTGTGTCATAATACATGGTGTTGAAAAGGTGAGATTTTAAGCTTCATTTAAGCATTAATTYCCCCGAAGGAGGTTGAAGAAAAGTTACAGCTGCTCAAAAATGAGTGAAAATATTTAAGAAATTTATTTTGAAATTTTTTTATAAAAAAGAGAAGAATGCCACGCAATTCACCAATGAAATTTGTGAAGTTTACGAAGACGATGTTGTATCAGTTCATGTAGCACAACAATTATTCGCTCGCTTTCGTTATGGATATTTCGAAATTTCGATTTACACTGATGGAAGTCTTACACTGACGGAATAATATCTCTAGCGGAAAAATAGCAAAAATTGATCGACCAAAATAGTACATATATCTTTATTTAATTACTATTATAAATATAAATAAGTTGAAGTTTGGTTAGAATACCGAAAAGAGTTTTTCGACTACCCAATATTAAAGGCAGTTTGATTGTTATACTACATTTTGGCCCCGGATGTTAACAAAAAATACTTCACACATAATTATAATATCATCTTCAAAATAGGTTCTTTTAAGTGGTTTTGAGGAGTTACAAACTCCGATTGGCTTTATTCAGTATATTTATTTTTATTATTTTGCCACAAAACGCATTTTTATCAAATTTAATTATTATTGCAATATATTTGTGGTCTTGRGTTGAATCCCTTCTTGACTTATCTGCACTCGTTTTGTTATGTATTTACTTTTATTGCATCCAGTGCAGTTAAGTAAATGTTCTTCGATACTTGCTTTTCATATTCACATTTGTATTATATTAATATGAAAGAACAAAGCTGTTGGTTCTTAAGAATGCTGTTAGTTCTTTGTTGCAAAGCTGAGGGGAAATAAAATAAAAAGCAATGAAATAAGGTTATAGGGTTACAGCTGCGATGACGTGAAAAAGTCTCCGACATGGCAGGAGTTCGGCTGGCGACAATATTTTTTAATGGCAACAGTGCTAGTGGCGGTAATGGCTTTTAAGTACTTTCGAACAGAAAAACGCAGCTCTAATTACATTTATAAACCTTAAACTGCTAGTATACAAGAGGTATTAGGAAAATTATATTTTCAAATGCATTTCATTTAATACACACCTACTTTAAACTTTTATAACAGTACTACAACTTTACTACGCTTCAACTTGAATCTTATTCTCAAAACAATATCGCGAAATTTTAATTTTTTTTTTAAATGTCTTCCAATAATCCGATAAGACAAGGTTTTTACTAAAATACGTATTTTTTCACTTTAGATGATCGTATAAGTTAACCTGCAACAGGGGCGCATTTTTTTTCGAAGGGTCACCGGAAATTGGGTCGCAATGGCCCAGTTTAAAATATTTTTTTTCAAAAGAATTTCAGAATTTCTTTGTTAATAGTGTATGCTTTTTCAAATAAAATATTTATTTTTTTTATATTTGAAAAATTGTTGAAAAAAGTCTGATGTGCACCCAAAGAAAGCCCTTAATTAAAGCTTACTGAGCTTGCACAAGGTCCACAGAGCCAGTGCTAAAATTCAACAAGTCAGCGGTCTCAATCTGATGAGATTGGATAAAATATAACCTTTTTTGCGAGCTCATTAGCTTTGCAGTTTAAAGCTAACCAGCAAACCAGTCTCTGCCTTTCCCTCCAACCTGCAGCCATCCACATATACCTCGTTGGCATGTACACCGAAAAGCAACCCCAACTTATAAGTTTTTACTTTTGAAATTCCATTTAAGTCGAACCGAATAACTTCGTTTGTATGTGAGATCAAAAAAAAAAAAAAGAACATACCTGCGTGATACGATTCAAAACCGAAAGATGTTTATCTAACAATTACGGAAACGTAAAATGTACAATTCGGTAAATTCGCTTAAACCAAATAAATGTGTGCTTGTTAAGGGAAAGATTAAAATAAAAACTGTCTACAATTTACAATAATTACAATTTCATATTAAAACCAATACGGCTTTTGAGATTACATTTTTATAAGTTTAATTACATCCTTGGATTATGGGCGTTGTATTACTAGTGTTAGAGACGTATGTTTTGTATTTAAATAAACTATGTTTTGTGTTTAATAAAACTGTAGATTTTGCATAAGGTAAACAAGCGACTTTGATTTTACCAGTAATATTTTAATACTCTTGCAACCTGCTGTTACAGAGTATAATAGCTTTGTTCACCTAACAGTTGCATGTATGACCTAAAACTGAGCGAGATAGATATAGGGTTAAATACGAGAAGAATTGAAATCCGTCGGCCTGTCCACCCGTACAAGCTGTAACATGTTGTATAATATATAGTGGTATGGTTAAAAACTACTACAAGCGCTATAAATCAATAATTAAATATGTCAGTGACATTAAATTTAACCTCAAAGATGGTAAAAGAGTGCTTTATGTGAAAATTGGATTATGGGCGTGGCACCGCGCACTTTTTGGCGAAAACCCATATCTCGGAGCCTTCCAAACCGATTTCGACTAAATTTAGTTTGTGGCTTTCTTCTTACATCCCTATGTCACAGTGCGAAAATTGACAAAAACGGACTACAACCACGCCTACCTCCCATATAACACAGTACACAAATCAGGAAGCAATTGATATAACGGGGTAAAACTTTGGACTAATAATTTTTTTAAAGTATCATCTTATGACCCAAAATAGTCCAAATCCAACAAAACCTGTTTAAGCCTCTATGACTTTTGACCGAAAAAAGCGGTTAATGGGTGAGACATGCAATTGAAATTCATAGAGAATATTTTCTTGATAATAGTAATTGTGTATCAAAAAACTACTGAATCGGGTCAATACTCTCCAACAGGTGTGTTCCAAAGTAAACTGCTATCTTTATCGATTGTCCAGTGAGATTTTCTTGACATTTCATCGATTGGAAGTGTTATCGGTGCGAAAATGAGCTACGATCAAAAAGCCAACATTAAATTTTGTTTTAAAATGGGTCAAATTTTACCGAAACGTTTCAATTGATCACCGGAAGTTCCATCAAAACTATGTTTGAATTCATCAAAAATCTGCTAAAATTATCTTTGAAATTCATGGAAATGGAATTGAACATCTCCAAAACATCTATTTATCACATTTTTATYGAACATTTGGGCTTGCGAAAGGTGTGTGCACGGTTTGTTAAGCACAAATTGACTGACGACCAAAAATTGCTCAGAATTCAACATTCGAGGGACATCATTAAACACTTCCATTCCATAYTGTGACTGRTGACGAAACGTGGTGTTTCCAATATGATCCCGAAACGAAACATCAGAGTGTTGAATGGAAGGCGCCGGACGAGCCGAAAKCCAAAAACTCGCGCATGGAGAAGTCAAAAGTGAAGAAAATGCGGATTTGTCCTTAAGATTCCAAGGGCATTGTTCACAAAGAATTTGTTTCACCCGGCCAAAACGTTAATGCGGTATTCTAYCTTGGAGTTTTGAAGCGTTTGGTGCGCCATATTCGATGTGTTTGGCCCGAATATCGCAAAGATGAAAGTTGGCGTTTTTTGCCCGATAATGCGCCGTCTCAKTGATCGACGGCTCCMCGTATTCACCTGACATGCCACCGTGCGACTTCTTTCTTTTCGGAAAAATGCATTTGCCTATGAAAGGAAAGCGTTATGCAGACGTAGAGGACATGYAAAAGGATTACACCGGCATACTGGCGGCCATACCGGCCAACGAGCTAAAACACTGGTTTGACATGCTTTTGGACCGTGAGAGGGACTGTAGCAGACTATTTTGATTAAAGTAAATTGATTTGTTCTGTKTTTTTYTAAGTCCTGTTTGCTTTGGAACGCYGCTTGTAATATACAGATTTTCAAACTTAAGGATGACTCTATACCGAATATATTAGCCAATATGTAAGTTATCTCAATAAAAATTAGTGCGCGTGTTTTGCTCAAACAGTTTATATTTGTGCTTAAAATAGATAAAATTGAGCGAAAACTTCGCCTAGCCCTTGCATAACTAATATCAGCATTTTAGAACAACCGGCTGACCTTGCTTTATCATTGGCGTTTATATGTGAGGTAAATTATGAAACTCAGGGAAAATTATTTTAATATATGGCTTACTAACAAAAGACAAAATCAGGTCAAAATGTTACCACCAACTCTCGTATATTATATATAACGATTTTTGTCTTTCTAACAAACCTTTTGTATCTGTCAGTGCATGAGTTATACATAGTATATGTATATGTATATAAAATTGCTTGGATTCCAATCCTCTGGTTGACATTTTACACCTTAGGATATTTCCTTGGCTTTGATTCCTACTAGTTCCAAGAGTATAAGACGTTCGGTTGCACCTGAACTTAGTCTTTACTTACTTGTTTTAATTGGAAATATGTTCATATATACATATATATAAATAAAAATTGCATGTCACGTCTTCTCCGGGGTAAACTAGCTGAGTCAAGATTGATCCAACTCAAAATACTTTATTACTCAATTATATTGGGTAGTCGAAAAAGTCTTTTCGTATTTTGTCAATAGATGTTGGTGCTACCAATCACATTGAATCACAGCGTATAGGGTWRWAAAGGTAAGATTTTAAGCTTCATTTAACCAAAACAAATTAAATTCGAGGAAGTTGAAAAAAAGTTACAGCTATTCAAAAATGAGTGAAAATAATAAAGAAATTCGGTATATTTTAAAAATTTTTGTATAAAGAAAGGAAGAATGGAAGAWTGCCACGCAAGTCAGCACACGTGTAGCACAACAACGGTTCGCCCGCTTCGGTTCTGGAAATTTCGAAATTTCATTAATACTGATGAAAGTTTTACACAGTTGTCTCTGGCGGAAAAATGACAAAAAGTGGTCGACCAAAATGGTACACATTTGTTTATTTATTTATTAATATAGTTAAATATAAAAAAATAAGTAGAAGTTTTATTAGAAATACGAAAAGACTTTTTCGACTACCAATATCGAAGAAGTTCATTAATAAAAATATATATATTTCGAAACAGAAGCATGTATTCAGAACAAAAACAAAAAAATATATTAACTTTATAATTAGAAGAAAAATATCGGTTAAAAATTAAATCTGTTTTTATAAGCAGACACAAAAATGTAAAATTTTAACGGCTACGATTAATTTTCGATGGTGCTGTCTTACTACGGCTGGTGATTTCAGACCTTGCAGGGACATTTATGGCCAAGTGCCGAGAGACATCGATTGTCCATAAGTATGAGCTGTAAATAACTCAACCTTTTATAATTTAATAAAAATGTTAACGAAATCAGTTTATATATTATTTACAATAATAGTTGCCAGCCAATTATTCTAAATGAATAAAAGCATTGTTGATGAAAACGAAAGCTTAACTTTTCAAACTAAATTCCTAAATTTTCTGGATATACCTAGAATGGTACATAGTAATATTTGATTGAATATTTGTCTTCCAGTGTACATATTTATGTAAATACAAATCCTCGAATTTAAAATGCGCGTCAATCTGGAAAATACATTTCATACTAACAGTGACATTAATTCATTTCTATGGCAGTTCCATGATACGAAAGTGGAGGAACTTAACGCAGCTGTTAAAAATTTTGCAAAAAAAAGTATTTAGTATACATATAACTTATTGCTCGGAAATTTGATATTCACTGCTCTTGGAATATTTTGCACTTTACCCATTTAATGTTTGAAGTGGTGCCTCCAAAGCTCGAAGGATGTTCAAAAACTTAATCATGGTAGTTAACGGATTTCAGAAGATCCGTTTTTTCATTAATTATATCTATAAATAAATGTTTAAATGAGTTTTTTTTTGTCTTTTCGTTTTGCCTTTCCCCCACCTTTTACCCCTTGGCACTTTTTTCTCTTTTATTTATGGTAATCTTGTTTTTCATATTTAAATGTTTATATTTTTAAAAATAACTTTAAATCGATATCACAAATAKTTTTTGAGTTACAGCCTTTTAAAGGGTAGCCGCCCAGTTCAATCAGCTCCATCAGTTTATCTTTAAACACTCGTTTCTCCAAACAACATTTTTGGGAAAAAATTGAACTTTTTGTAAAACGCCAAAATTTTGTAAATTTTTGATATTTTTTTTGATCGGCTTTGATTTGTACTGATAATATCTTTTAGTTTAATGAGAACTTTTAAGGTTTACGTTACATCCACGGAGAAAGCCGGAATCATTGCAGCACAGCTTGAAACATGTACAAAAGTATCCTTCATAAATAATTAGAGACAATTACTTTCGCAGAAGATAGAAAGCTGATACTTATGTACATATGTATATTGTAGAAGATGCTGTTATAATGAGCCTAAGATATTGATTCTTATAGTTCGTGCTGTTGCAATATGCATTAAACATTGTTATAATTAATATTTTCTTTTCTTTTTTTACCATCCTTAGGGCCGTTTCCTCAATGTCTGGTTAGCTGTTTTTAAACCTGAACTTAACTGACAGATGGTYGCTAATCAGACATTGAGAAATCGGTCTCTAGATAGTCAGCTGTTTTATTCCAAAGATTGGAACCGAAGCTAAAAAAACTTGTTAATTTTTTTTTATATATTCATATGTATGTGGGTATATTACTTTAAGAGTTTAAATACATTGACTTACACTTGAGTTTGTCGCAAAGCGTCGCCCCTGTACCTATAAAAAAAAAACAGAATCAAGTGTTAAATTCTTATATTAGGTTCAAAGAGCTACAATTAGTATTAACCCGATTGTATTAATTCTTGGTAATACATTATAACATTACCATAACAACATGCCATATTAGTTTCATTAATATACCTCTCAGATTAACAAGTATATAGGGTGTAAATCCAACCGGATGTTTGAAAATTCTTATAGTAGATGATCAATTTTTTCTTATCAATCCCCTCTCGAGCATAAGAGCTCTAATAGGTTGCACCATCTCACACCATCTAGGCTCTGATATTTTCGGAGGGGTTTGGATCGGCTAATTCGCGCAGGTCTGACCTTTTCCATGTTAATCTGTGTCGGCCGCATTTTTTGTTCTCTGCTTGCCTGATTTTTTTTTTTTTAATTTGGAGCTAGAATATTCTGCATATGATTCGTAGACCCTTGTTGTTGAATGTTTGCAGACTTTGAGTTATTGTGTTCGAAATCAGCCATGTTTCACTTTCGTACAACTTTGGAAATTTGCAAGCTAGCAGTCGTCTAAATGCCGCACTTGCCTTGCTTTTCGATTGTTAAAATGCTTGTGAGGTAGCAGAACCTGTGGAGGTATCAGAAGTTGTCGATGAACTTAATTTAATGATTCTCAACCTTTGTTTCACTTCTGCTGGAGTGATATATCTCATGGCGTTTGTTTTTGTGATATTTATTTGAAGTCAGACAGTACATGCCAGTTCGACTAGATTAGTGACTTCTTCAAATGTCATCTGCAAAGTCCAAATTATTGAGTTGCCGCGCTAGGTTCCAAACGTTCCTTTTTTTGTGTAGGGTAGTGTACTCATGAAGAACGAAGAGAAGATTGCAATACTTGTTCATATTATGGGGATTATCCTATTATTTGAAAAGCTTTTCGTAATTTTTTGGGAGAAATATATGTACATGCTTTGTTCGGTCCATTTTGGAGTATGCAGTGTTCATCTGGAGACCATATTGCATATCGTCAATTAATAGGATCGAGCGTGTTCAAAAGATTTTTCTTAAATTTGCTCTCCGCTCCCTTAAGTTTGTTGACCCAATACCATCGTATACATCCCGTTTATTGCTTTTACATCTTAAACTACTGGAAAATCGTCAGTCCGTTCTCTGCCTTTCATTTGTTTTTAATGTTATTAATGGAGGTATTGATTGTCCCTATTTATTAGGGAAAATTAACTTCAATGCTCCCCAATGTTGTCTCAGATCTATTTCCTCATTTTATTATATAAAGGAAAGTACTAACTTTGCTGAATATGCTCCTCTCTACCTGTCTCTTATACACATCTAGATGTGTATAAGAGACAGGTACTAACTTTGCTGAATATGCTCCTCTCAAGCGTGCTATGCGAGAGTTTAACTCGATTTCCGAAAAAGTTCTTCTTGATTTTTCTCACTCTACGGTATCCTTCATTAATACCCTAAATTCTGTTTTTTAGTTTAAGTTAATTACTTATGTACTTTTAATTTAATTATTTTAGAATTCTATTTAGCATCCTAATTTTCTAGTCTGTAAGAATTAATGTTCATAGACTTAACTAAATAAATAAATGTCGGCGCATGGCTTACTGAGAAGGAGAGCATAAACAATTTCCACAACGATTATCTATAAGATTCATAACATTATTATTATATTACAGAAAAAGGTGCTTTCTGTGATTMTATAAGATACCTCACAGATTAACCGAAATTTTCGGTGTCTTGAAAAGTTGGTCTTGAGGGAACAATTTTGAGATATGACCTTGAAAGCACTATTTTTATGTTTATTTGTGCTTACCTAAGATAAAAGAAACRCATGAAATTTATTGAATGAACACTTAAAAAAATTCCTGCATTATTGTAAAAATAGCGTGGAATACTGGATATATGAAAAATATGTCACAAAGCACCCCACGCTTTTCTCAATGCAGGGATTTSTCCTCCATTATTTTTGTTAGTTTATACAAAGAATTATTTTTCACTTTTTAGTTTGATATGCTTTAAAAACGTGTTTTTTAGTTTTTTAAAACTATATTTACTTTTAATTTTTCAGTTTGATGTGATAAACCCCAAATTTGTTAAAATATGAACTGTCACATGTAGTATTGGTTAAGTAAATCGATAATTAGGCATCATTTAATATCTATTCGTAACCTTTCATTGACTAATTGTTATATTATTTGCGACCAAGTTATATTGGCGACTTTACGACTTATTACTTCTTAATCGAATCATTCCTTTTAAAGCTTCACTATTACATGGGGATTTACCTTKCAACTTTGAATAGTCTAGTTCTTCAGTTCGAATACAGTCCAAAGATCTACAACGACTAAGTGCTACATAAGCTTGTCGAGCAGCAAATAGTCGATAGCCCAGATAAATTACTGCATGATCTACTGTACAACCTTGCATCTTATGAACAGTTAACGCCCAACTCAATATGCTATTCAAATGTCACCAAAACTAGTTTAATATAGATGTYGCATACTTTTAAGCTCATGTTTTTGGTGAGCTGCTTAAAYGTACTATCGCCTTCYTACAGTGTCGCTCAAATATTCTAGGTTTCAGTACCACTTAAAAAAGTTACAAACAAACATACATACATTCATACAAGTGAAGCTARTAAAAGCGTATTAAAAAGGAATAAGATGTGTCAATCTATATGCTCTGGAATACAAATAATATGCAATAATAACCTTTATATTAAAGGATACATAAATCCAGACCATGTTCGATCAATTAATAATATATAWCATAAGAATACGTGGAAACAGGAATGCTTGTACAAGTCATTTCCACAAAAAGAAATTTAAGAAATAATAATATTTAAAGCAGTAGTGATCTTAATAACAGGAGTGTGTTGGCACCTCGCATAATGCCACATGTGCATGACCGGCGTGTTTGCTTACTACTTATATAACTCCACTGACGTACTAGAAACACTTAAGTTTTTACATCAAAGCACCTGTGCTTGAAAATTTATTACCATGTTATTATATGCACCGACAAACTAAAATGTATTATGTAATAAATGAAATGCTTAAATATTTGTGTATAGAAATTACGGAAAAGTTTTACTTTTAAATATAACAGAAATCAAAATGGGTTCGAATCATATTTCGGATATACTAGTATCGCATGAATATATGACTATGGAACAACAACACCAAATGCATCAACAACAAATCAACCCTAACATGAATCCTGAGAATCCAATATCACCTATTGATTTACAGGACGGATCATCACGACCAGTACGACGAGCCAGTCAGAGGACTACACAGGTATTTTTATGTTATAAAAAAAGAATAAAAAAATTAACTTCGCCTTCTTAATAGTAAAAAAGATATTTATTTTGATTTTAGTCGGAAAGTTGGATCCGATTTAAAACAAAAAAAAAAATGGGCGAAGAATGCAGTACTGTTTTTGGAAAATACTCCATTAACAAATTTCGTGAAGATATCTTGTCAAATAAAGTAATTTGTTCAAAGCTTGTAACGCTGCTTTGGATAATAATCTACCCGTAAAATAAAAAAGTTGTTCATACAGGGACTTGAGTTTGATCGATGAGTTTGTGGAGCAGCGTATTCCGCGATTATAATAAATAAGAAAAATTTCATATCGATATCTAAAACAATGAGAGACTAGTTCATTTATATACAGTTAGAGAGACGGACAGGCAGACGGAAATGACAAATGGGTCTTTCCATCCAAAATTTACATTGARAGTATTATCWCCRTTCCAAACATTTTTTTGTGCTYTTTCAGTCAATATAGTGGAATCAGYAATCACTTTCAGCACAGATTAGCATATTCTTTAACATCAGGTATTTGGCATATGACCCCATATTTCTGCAACCGGCACCTTCAATTATAGTTCTGCTAATATAATACGGAAGTATGTCGCATTATCTGTCGTGGTAGCCACTGTGGTTGCATTTACACATGTACATATGTACTTATTTGATCATGAATCTTTAAAAGCCTTCCTGAAACCACTTTGCAACTTGTTAAATTACCAATCCACTGATCAATTTCTGTTATAAAAACAAGAATCCAATCATTTATTATAATTTTTCTAAAATCCCTAAACTTGGGACCTTTCGCACGATCTTGAAATAAAACTATGATCTGTATTCTTCTCAAACGAAAATGTCCGACATGACAGTGGCTTCATTAGGTGTTGAAACTAAATATTTATCGAATCGCCCGTAAAATTGGGTTGGTGTCATACACTGATTTATTAAATATTTTCATTTCCCGGCTGGTTATATCTGTGTTACATACGCATTTAGTTATATGTGGGTTGAAAGTAAAGTAACTGTAGTTCATTTGTAGTTCATGACAGTCCAGCAGAATGTAGAACAATTTCTTTCCCTTTGCATTTCAGTTAAGCAATAATAATTATGAGATGGAAATGACAGATTCAAGTTCACAGAGCGACGATACAAGCGGAGGCGGCGGCAGCAGTAACGGTGGTAGTGCACGCCCATCCAGCCGCGCTAGGAATTCCTTAACAGGCTCCACACAAAGCCGGCGTAGGAAAGGCGTTCTCAATGCAAAGGAGCGTAATCTGCGGCGATTGGAGTCAAATGAGCGCGAACGYATGAGAATGCACAGCTTAAATGACGCTTTTCAGGTAATGTCATGCAGTGTCTCCATTCAACATATTTTATGTTAAATATTGTATGCACTTATGTATTGTAATGTATGAAGTGTGGCAAGCGAAGAAATCAACCAGGCAATGAAAGAAAACATTTTCGAATGTATGTAGTATTAATTACGTTAGTTTGATTTATAAAAAAAAAGAACAGGAATCCCGAATACATATACCTTTGTATACCTTATTTTATACATTGTTATATATTTCAGTCGTTACGTGAAGTTATTCCACACGTGGAAATGGAGCGTCGTCTATCTAAAATTGAGACTTTAACTCTAGCGAAAAAYTACATAATAAATTTAACGCACATAATTCTCTCGAAGCGCAATGAAGAGTCATCGTTGGATTTGAATGGTGTAATTTTGAATGGCGCCACTACYGATCTAACCGGCAATGGCGGTATTGGCGGAGTTGGTGATGTTGGACTCGGCGTTGGTGTTGGCGTTGGCATTTTAAATCTCAATGCTGGTGGTGGCGGCAATAGCTCTGGGCCTGGCCCTGGACCTGGGCCTGGACCCTGTTATGATGACGTTCTAACAAATGGCACAAATTCGTACGATTGCGCCTTGGCTGCGGCAGATGTGGTGAATCAGCAACCTCGTCTAACCACCGCCACCACAACCATACAAATACAGAATCAAAGTCTCAGCCATATGCAGCCACAATTGTCGCAACATCTAATGCAAGCGAATCACAATCAATTGATGTTACAACAACCGACAACAACTACATTATTACTCAACAATGGTTTTGATGCGAGTGATAACAATAATAGTTATGATGAACCTTTTCGAGAATTTATATAAATTCGAAAATTTACAAATATACCCTCAAGTTCACTTCGAAGAATGATTACGACAATTGTAGACTCATTGGATAGTTTGGATATTAAAGAGTTTCTCAAACGTAATTTATTTGAAAACTTTTACATTAGATAGAAACAAAATCATTGAATACACAACTTGTTCTTGTTTAATTTTTCTGATTTCCATAATTATTGTGTTTAAATAACCGGAATTTAGTTTTAAATTAATAAGTACTAAAAAAGATCGACAGTATACAAGGTGCGGTCTTAAGTAAACAGGAGGTTTTGAATCTAGCGCCCCCTGGTGGCTCCATCTATATRTCGGTGCGTTAGTCTCTGCTGTCTCTATCGATTGTCCAGTGACAATTTCATGACATTTCATCTATTAGAAGTGAAGTTACTGTGGAGAATGAGCTTCGAACAAAGAGCCAAAATTGGTAAAACTTTTACCGAAACGTTTCATTTGATGAAACAAGTTTATAGCAATGATTGCCTATACCGTAGCAGAGGGCACGAGTGGTTTAAACGTTTTCAAAGTGATCGTRAGGACATAAATGACGATCAACATATGGGCCAACCAAAATCCATGATCACCGGAAATCCCATCAAAACTGTGCCTGATTTCATCAAAAATCAGCCGAAATCATCATTGAAATTCATGGAATTGTAACCGATTACTTGACAAACAAGTACACTTTAACCATTAACGACACCCTGTATTCACCTGATATGGCACCGTGCGACTTCTTCCATTTTGGWAAAATGCATTTGCCCAAGAAAGGAAAGCGTTTTGCAGMCATTGGAGGCCATTCAAAAGGATTGCACCGACATACTGGCGGCCATACCGGCCAACAAGCTAAAACACTCGTTCGACATGCTTGTATTGAAGCAGAAGGAGACTATTTTAAATAAAATAAATTGATTATGCCGAAAAAAAACTTTTGTTCTGTTTTTTTTTTTAAGTCCTGTTTACTTTGAAATACACCTTGTATAGATGAATCTGAAGATTGAACCATTTTAATGCTTTTATACACTTGAAAACAATTCCATTTTGATTTTATAAAAATGTTGGTATAAACGAATTATTGCATAAAACAAGTTCGATAATGTTTTTTCAATGTAGGATGTTTTGGACATATTTTTGAAATGATCAGATTTTTAAAAACTTTATTTCGCATATATTTTTTTAAAAGATGATTCAATTAAACCGTGTTAATAACTTAAAAGTCTTCAACGTAAGTAACTATCATCTTGAAAGAAAATATGCACATAATCTGCTCTACATTTTCTTAAATGATATATAACATCGTGACTTTGGCTTCATTAATTGGATTACTGCATAAACTATTAGTTTTAATTTCACATACAATTTTCCCCGTACTTGAAATTATTCAATGAGCCCTTACAGGCTACTGTAATTACGAATTCGAAAGTTAAAAATAATGTATGTAGCAAAACTTGAGAAATGTTTGTATGTCATCTTAATAAGTAGTAAAGTTGATCAGTGTTATTAGATTTATATAAGTACTAAATGGATATTAGCATTGTGCAATAGCTAATTAAATTAACTATAAAATTGGCCAATCCCATAAAATTAATTTTTTTGACAATTGTGGAAGTATAAAACCAATATGTCCATAAAGATCGCAATTATTTTTTTTTGTTTCTAAATGTTCACAGCTTGGTCATATTTAYTTTTTTAATTTTCTAATAAAGCCGAATTAATCATTGTATAAACTGCACGAAAATTAAATAATTGGATTTTCTAGAGGTTTAAATGTTTACAAAAAATTATAATGGTGGCATTATAAGAATGAAATAGTGGGACATATAAAACAGAAGCACTATCATATCATATCAATGATAATTCTGATTTATTCTATAATTTTTTATAATTATTTATAAAACCCTGGCGCCAATATATTTGAATTTTAGCAGATTGAAAAAAATTGTGATCTCTAGAGTTAAATTTTTTGCGACTCCATAAAGAATTATAGTGTGTTGCAAACCAAAGTAAATCAGATAAAAATCCTAATAATATTATATTATATGTGAGAAATACTTATACTCAGATAAGTATTATGACAATTTTAGAAAAGTGCTTCAAAATTAAAGTGCTATATGCTAACTTATAGATGGTTGTTGGCAAAATAATACGAAAATGTTTATATAAGTAAATAATATATTTGTTATTAAATAATATTGAAAAAATATAAAACTGTAAATAACTAAGATGCTAGTTAATAGCATATGAAGGAGATTTGTATGTGTGTACAATTGTAAATACAAAATATATAGGATATAAGAACTTAAAATCAATTAGCCTATTTTTAAGTAGAACTCTTAAAGATTAAACATCGAAACTAAACAATAACTAGAAAGCAAAATTAAAGTAATACATGAAACCATAAAGTAATATTCAATGCTTTTCACATTTGTCTTTAGAAGTACGTAACAAAAAACACAATTTTCTTTTTAATTTGAAACATTTTTAATTTTACACAATTACATTATTTATAGTTTTCATAAAATCCATATGTACATACATTATCTGTTTCATTACTTTGAAGAAGTCCTGTCAAAAATTCACGATATGTGTAACTTTTACTTTACTTTATCCCCTTTATCGGTTTTCAAGCCAACAGTATTTTGGTTGAAGTTTTGAAATACCGTACTACGGGTCCCAACTCAATCAGTAAAAACCAATAATTCATCCATCCAACATTGACCTCCTCTAATCTTTCTTCCCCTTTTTCTCAAGGAGATAAGCTTTCTCTGCTCAGAATTCAGAGAAAGCTGTAAGCGAAAAACTTCTTAGAATCCGCCTCCTCATAACTCTAACTCTGGTAATAAAAATTTAGTTGTAATAAAGTGAAAAAAGTATATTTTCTTCTCAAGTTTTGCTGTGGTATCCGTACAGTTGATGACATAAAGTGTTATACATATTTTGTCAAAATTAAAAACGGACGATCCCGAAATCAAACTTCAAATAAGACAGGAATATTTCGTCTTTTAAGATAGACATATCCGCTGACAATTTTCATTTGGTGCTTTATCTGATCTCTTTCTGCGTGAATTCGAGCATAAATGCGATAAACCCAATGTAGTTGTTGCTAAAATGCCATGAAAACCCGTGGAAACAAAAAACTGATTAATAGTAATTCGCTGAGTATTTATTATCAAAATGTTAGAGTTCTTAATACAAAATTTACTGATTTGTTTTCAAATAGCATTAATTGTAATTTTAAAATTATTGCTTTCACAGAAACTTGGCCAAAGCCCCACATTTTTGATAATGCGAAGTTCATTAGCGAATTTGAAATCTTTATATATGACCGGCTGAGCAGAATAGGAGGTGGTGTTCTGTTTTCTGTACACTCTTCAATTGCGTCTGAAGAARWCGATGTTCCTCATGCAGACTTCATTGTGATTAAGTGCATTCGAATTTGAGTTAATGGTTGCCATTATTACTTAACTGCATTATATATATCGTCTCAATCTTATATGTATATTGTTTATCCTGCATGCTTCTTTAATAAATAATGTTTCCTCCGTGGCTACTTAATAATACTGATTCCATGTTTGTTTTGGGAGATTTCAATTCACTTTGTGCTATATGGAAATCTATTCATCATTACATCATTCCTGCTCGCTTATGTTAAAACGAGTTCTTAGATGAAATGTCGGAGTTGGGTCTTAACCAAATAAATTTAATTTCAAACAAGTTTGGTAAGTTCTTAGATCTCGTTTACGTTGATAACGCTTCAATATTTTCTGTTGCCCTTTGTTTCTGCCAGAGGACTCGTATCATCCTGCTTTGGAAATTAATATCGAAATCATAGCCAACTTAGTTCATAATAATACACAAGAAATTTGTTAGCGGTTCAACTATGCTAACGCTAATTTTAAGAAAATAAATCGCGAACTTTCTAAGGTAACTTGGCCAGATTACAGTGGCAAAATTGAATGTAGTGTCTCCCATTTTAATGAAACTATTTTAAATTTATTTGAAAGATATGTTACGAAATATGTTGTTACTCAAAAAATAAGTTCAACTTTATGGGTTTCAAGAGAGTTATCTAAATTAAATAATAGAAATCTCGCGCTTTACATTTTTTAAAAGAACTAGTTAGCTGTTGACTTTTCAAAATATATATATTGCTTCGACAATTTGCTGATTTTAACAAAATATAATATAATAATTATATAAACGTATTATATGTAATCCAAAATGCTATATATTGTGCTATTGTTTTATGGTTTCGTCAACTCCAAACGCAAGATTTCTAATTTTCCATCTGCAATGAAATATAAGTCTACTATGTCCAGTGATATTCACTTAATTTCTAATATGTATACTGAATTTTTTTGGTCCAATTACTCTTCAAACTCTCCTAAAAATTTTCCGTACCAGCACAAGTTATGACCGTTTTCTGGAAATAATGCACCCACCATTTCCGAAGTAGACGTCTTATGTTAATTAAATATAATAAAATAATCCTTTATTTATAAATGCCAATTATAACACACGAAAGACTTCTTGGATTTCGCTACTAATTTCTTCTTCTCAGCACGGTTTTCGTAAAGGGAAATCTATTTTAACAAATTTGCTAGAAACTATAACACAAGTATCACACACAGCGCACTTATGAGGTATTCAGATTCATTTAAAACCTCCTTAAAACTATATATGTATGTATATCGTAAACTGCGCCAGCCCAAAGTTAAAATTATTTAAACTGCATTCTGGATAACTTTCGGCAACAAGGAAATGGATAGTATGTGGTAACGTTCTCAGACTAATGTCCCTTCCAAAAATTGCTTAAAGATTTGCTTTTTCTTCAAATCTTAATTTTTTAGGTTGGCAACACCCATTAACTTCGACTTCAAAATCGTAATTCCAAAAAATAGTTGGGTACTGAAGTTTAATAGCTTCAACTTCAATTCAACCGGTGGAAAACTTTTGTAAAACAAAAAAAAGGGGGAAAAAAACAAGTAAACATTTCATACTCGGTATCTGGCAGTTTGTAAAGTTATCCCGATGATGTAGGCGGAAAATAGGTGAGGTTGTAGTCCGATTTCGTCCATTTTCGCTCTGTAAAATTGGAACGTTAGGATGTGATGCACAAAATTGTCTCTGACTCTTTCGGTTATTGATTAAATTATTTATTTATTTTCTCTGACGTATATAAAATTTCATTAAGATATCTAATTTTTTATCCATGTTATCGCTTGTACAGATAGCCAGATAGACAGTCAAACAGACGGGCATGGCTAATTCGACTCTGCTCGACACGCCGATCATTTATATACAAACTGCGTTGTCGAACGATTCTTTCTAGATGTTACAGACTTCGTAAACATGTTCATTCAATACCTTGTTTCTTTTGCATTTCTTATTTTTTTTTTTTTTTAATAACACACCCAGATTTTATTTTACTTACAATCAATTTAATAATTAATGAACTATTGATAAGAAAAATATTCATAGTTAATAAAAATTGTTGTCAGTCAAAGTTGCTTACGTGCAAACACTTATACATAGAAAAATGCTTAGCTTCGCCTTGTTTAAATGTGTGTACAATCCTAGTTGAATAGTTTTCAAACCTACTGTAAAAGGATTAAGAACGTTGTATTCGCATATATTCGTCGGTAGTATAAGAAGTAAATTAGAAGAATTAAGAGCATAATTCGGCTGGAAACGATGGTGGAAATGTAAGAGAATACAATTAAAAACGAAAGATTAAAGATAAGCTTTTGTCGAAGTGATTTAATAATATAATAAAGGAAAACATCGTTAGTTGCTTAAACAGCTGTAAATTGAATTAAGGAAAACAGTGTTTTTAATTGGAAGGGCATACGCATATCTGCTGATGGACCGTGAGAACACCGCTGTGTTTAATCTAAGCGATCAATAACACTCCGATACTGGCACAATTTGACGACAATAATTTTATTTTCGTCACTTCACTACAAACGTGCGTTCGCTTTTAATTATCATACTTGCTGTTTGATGCAGTAGTTAATAAACATACCCTGCAGGAAATTCTCCTACATATGATTTTGATGTTCTTCATTCTTGGGAGGCAAAGGGCAAAAAGTGGCTGCAGACCACCGTGTTTCTTTGGAACTCATCGAAAAATTGTATTCGATATTTATAACTCCGGTTGTCCTTATACCATGTATATCGGAAAAAGATGCGGGGTATTGAAACACATGGAACGTCTCTCCCTAATAAAAGTATGTCCTTGTGCCTAATATGGATTTTTACTACTACTGACTCTTGTTGTTGTGTTATAACGAAAGAGTGATTTCCGACTTCCCACCTGAAATTAAGTGTATATGTTTTCTTAAACATAGTGTGGTTTAGTTATGAACATAAGTTAAGTTCTTGCTTCCCTTTTATAACAACTTCCTCATTTTCCTCAAATACCTAATAATTAGAATAATTCACAGTTTTTTGTTGCAAAATTTTGTTAATACTTGAAAGAACGGACTTTTGTGGTAATGCAGAAATCTACAAATATAATAAAAAAAATTAAATAATTATATTAAAATTATATTTGACATTTTATCTAGCACAGTTGGTTTTGGTGTAATTTTTTGTGCAAATACTTTTCAAATGTTGCAAGTTTTGCGCAACAGGTACAACATTAATGCCTCTTCGAATTTGCAATTTTGGCAAATATGGCAGGTTTGCTTTTTTCGAACTATTTGCATCATCCATATGTCGCAGTTAGCATTACCGAAAACGCTCTCTTCCCCAGGCTATTCTCTTGCCAATTGCGGAAGTATTAAATGTTTGGTTAGACCCGAACTTAGGCCTTTCCTACTTTTTTAATATTAAAATAAACCCTACACTGTTGAACTCTACATTTGTGCCATGAACTAAATTTTTCCTACCGAGTGTGCATATGTGTATGGTATGTTCTTATAAATGTCTGTCTTTTGTTGATTAAATCGACACAACCACCGCTATTAGCGCCTCCCGAGCTAGAATTATTTGGCGTCGTCAACGCGACGAAGTGGGGTAACGGTAAAATCGATTCAGATGATAGGATCTAAGCCTCCCGTTGATACGCTTAATGCTGTTGGAATTTTAGCCCCATTAATGTGTATAAAGGCAGGGACCGTTCATATAGGTGTACATACGTACATGTATGAGTGGTTCACTTCATAAATCCAATATGTTTAGGGAAAGGATTGTCAGAAGGCGCTTGGTTGTAAAGAGTAGCTAAAAGAAACGTAGGAAATGAGCTATTGTTTTTTAATTAGTGCTTCCTCTCAGTGTACCTCACATGAAATTACAAACATTGTAAAATGGGTTGTTAGAACTGTAATACACTTGTCTGCCTTTTTGTTCGATCATTTTGTTGTTGCATTTATTTTTAGTTCACTGCAGTTGTCTGCAGATTTGCTTACTCAAAATCTAGGAAAAGTTTRCAGTATACTTCATTTTTAACAAATATACCTATACGTTTAAGTTGTACAACATCATAGCCAGCAAAATGCTGAGGTAAGTTAGCTCTACTACTTGGGCTAAAAGGTTTCGGGTGCTTTTGAAAAGGCGTCCGAGATTCATCGGGCTAAACCGTTCAGCGTATTGCTGATGAGACGCACATATTTGACCTACACAGAAAGGGTTAGAAAACCGTTCTTATTGTGTTTGCTTAGTGCCAATTTGTCCATTGGATGGTTATCTTTTTACTCATCGGTTCCAAAAAAAATTGTGAAAGGTAGCTCTTTGTTGATAACAAATTCACTAAATATCATTTTACAGCTCTTGATCGCTTTCTGAACAAGGAGTATTTGTACAGGTACGGTTACGATGAAATTCAGCTCACCAGTACTTTTTCGAAACAAAGCTACTGCGTACGTTTGCCATAACAGTCATTAAGTCATTACTATTCGTCAATAGTGGATTTTCATCTACAAATAATATTGTATCTAAAAGCTGAAGTTACTTTTTCCACTGTATGTATACATTGGAATTAAGTGGTCTTCTCTTGACCAACTTTTATAAGACTGAGGTCGAAATATCTTGGCAGTAATACTTTCTCTGTACTAGGTGAAATAGTCCTTTTTCTTCCTCAACCAATAAATTTCAGATAGGGTTTAAGCGCTTTGCTTTTTTAGGGTCTTTATGATTTATATTTAAAATTTTAGGTAAGCCAACTGACCGGTCCAGATGCCCACGTGAGATCGGTTTTAGCTGTTGTCATACATATGTTCAACCGTTTTAATCTAACCTAACCTCATCTTTTTTTTACTGATGTAGACACCGCTTACGCAGTTAAAATTGAAATCAACTTAATCACCATGGACAAAATATATTAGTAAGAATTTTTAATGTTAATTTCGGGCAAAAACCCATTCTTCGAAATATTGCCTTTCTGTGACATCTGTGCCAAATGAATCCAAAATGTTTAAGGAAAGGTGAGTGTATCGATGTAAAATCGATTCTCGCACATCTCGATACTTGCAACACCTCGATTCTTGAAACAAAGAAATATTTTACATTATGCACTCAGTACTTGCGACATCCAAAAAATTTGACCTCGATACTTGCGGCAAGACTTTGTTGATTTTGGTAATGGTTCTTTAGTTCGAATACTTTTATGAGAAGTCCCGTTTTTCGATTATGAATTCTTGTAACTCTTACGCATGTGCGWTTCGGGAGATTTGAATCAGTTTTAAGTGACGTTTTGTGTAGTGCGGTTTCATAATGGCAAGGAAAAAATTTACTTTGCTAACAATAGGAGAAAGTTGACATTTTTAAGAAACTAAATGCAAGACATTCTGTCAATTCCTTAGCCAAAAAACGAGCGCTTCAAAACGTGCATAAATCAACAATAGCTCGTATTAAGAAAAATGAAGCCACCATAAAAAAGTTCGTGTCACATACTGAATCTGGTCCTGGAAAGAGGAAAACGTTTAAACCATCACAACTTCCAAAAATCGAAAAAGCACTCTTGAAATGGTTTGCAAAACAACGAGCAAAGAACTTACCTATCACGACTGATATACTCAAGGTAAAGGCCACATTTTTTCAAGCAAAAATACAGGRAAAGCCAAGTGACTTTCGTGCTAGCAATGGGGTGGATCACAAATTTCAAAAGCAGAAATGGATTACGAACACTGAAAATATGTGGCGAAAAACTTTCGAATAATACATACAGATATAYAATGCCGATGAGTTTGGCCTCTTTTGGAAGCTTTTGCCTGATAGAACTCTTGTGCGCTCAAAAGAAACCTCCGCTCCGAGACATAAAATCTGTAAAAAATAATAACTTTTCTTGTTTGTACGAATGGGTCTGGTAATAAATTAGTAAAATTAATGGTCATTGGGAAATCACTGTATCCACGCTGCTAAAAATTTTACGGATTTGCCTGTTGTCTACAAAGGATTTAAAAGTGCTTTGACTTTATTTGAAAAATGGTTTCAGAAAACATTTGTTCCAGAGGTGTGTAGATGTTTTGCTTTAAAAAATTTATCTTATCAATTTAAAATTTCTTAAAACTGCAGTTAAAAGAGTTTCTCCATGGCGAAAATCTTCCCGAAAAGGCTATTTTACTTATAGATTGTACTCCCTGTCACCCCAAAAAAGGAGAATTAAAGAGTACTGATGGTTAAACATTGGTAATGTGTCTTCCTCCGAATTGTAGTGCTGTTATAAAACCCATGGACCACAATGTCGTAAGGCTAACGAAAATGAACTATAAAGCAAGGTCACATCGTTCGACGARGAAAATCAGTATACGAAGCTCTGAAAAGCATCAGCTTGAAGGACGCAATATGTTTTTATCTAATGCATGGAATGCCGTTAATACGTCTTCAATTCAGTCATCTGTTCAAAAATTGTTTGACATAACTACCGAAGGGATACAGTTAGCTGAAAATACATCAAAAATTCACACCATTTCAAATTTGCTTCAAGAAGTAGAACCATTGCAGAAAATATCCAGTTCTTTCGTACAAAATGAAGTTCACTGTGCCGATGATGCTAACAACAAAGAAGAAACAAACGACGTGATCCTCAATACGAAGAAAGTTATGTCGCCGTAAACAATATCAGCATTCAATATTTGTTTAGAATGGGCGAAGCAAAATAACGCTTCCTTTTATGACGCTTCAGGGGCTCAGAAGTAGTACTAAACAAGCGAGCTTGTACAAACAAGTAAAAATTTCAAATGTTTTTTATTCCACATAATAAACACATACATATGTATATCTATTTATATTTATGTACATATACTAATATA
>NW_017536363.1:190843-192592 GCF_001853355.1 Bactrocera latifrons | reverse complement strand
GCTCAAAAAGCTAAAGTCTGAAAGTCTAAGCGCACACTGGTTTATATATTAATGTTTCTCATGATTTTTCCATAAATAATTTAATATAAATAAAACATTTCTCTTACTATTATTAAACGTGTATTAGTTGTCTTGAGTTTAATATTATTAAGTGGGTTACGAAAGGACAGTGTGAAAATTATCGGGTCATGGCGAAACTAAGTTTGGGAAGCATTGGTATATGGTAAAAGCTTGTTAAAAGACAAGTTAAACTTATCAAGCGCCAAATACCAAATATTTGGATCTTACTGGCTATTGTTGGATTTTTACTTAAAATAGCGCTCAATCTCCAAAATAAGCAACAACACTTAGAGAACGTTTCTTCTTCTCGACCTWATACCATATATAACTACTTTTTCTACCTACTGTACTATATCACATAATATGTCACATGTCCTAATGAAATTCAAGAGCGATATTTTTCTCATAACAATATGTCTCCAGTCGTCAWAAACCTAATATATCGTTAAATATCTAAAATATCATAATGAAACGCAGATAGAGAGTCCTATCTGATAACAGTGAATGAATCAAATCAGGTGAATATTCCCCAAACCCTCCATAAACCTAATATATATTTTATAAACTCTGAGATAATTTTTTTTTTGGTAATGATATACTGTAATGCCGAAATTGGGTAAAATCGGGTAATATTACCTGTAGCCCTAATTTACCCAATGTAAGAATTTAAAACTTTCGGTTGGCCATATATCTCAGTCAGTAGGTAAAATATCCAATTTATTATTTTCTTGTCTCGCGCATAATGCGTTTATTTTGCACACAGTTGTAAATAAGCATAGTGAAATACTCAGCCACTCAAACTTCATGTAAGTATGTATATCCAAGAAGGATATCAATTTATTGGTGCATTAGTTAGCGCCAAAAGCAAAGAAGAGATATTTTACTCGTATGAATGTACCGATATGTACAGTAGAGAGTACTCCCAGACAAGCAAATAATGCCTTTTTTGTTTATTTGCTGCAGAAGCGGAATGAAGCGACAACTCAACGGGAGATATTAACGAAACGAACAAAATGAATGCAGAAATTACTAAGCCAAGATGAGGGGTACAGTAATCTGATCAGCGGGCGGTAGGCGCAAGGTTGGATATCGTAAAAGTGGCTATGGTGGAAGTAAATAATTAACAAGAGCGCCAATAAAAATAATAACAAAAACAACAATAGCTTACATGCTTAAGGATCTCAAAACATTGGGTGATGGCTTGATTAKCCGCGTTGCTCCGGTACGCTTATGCATATCTATGTGAAAGCAATTGTACGTACTATGTACATATATCGTTCATGCGTTTGCTCATATGCATTGTCTTTTTTTCAAGTTTTTATCTGATGTTTTCAAGCTGATTTTGTTGCACTTAAAGATAAGGATGCAAACGCGACCACACAATGGATTATTAGACAAGTTAGCTTAGCTGAAAAGCGCACAATGAGGATTAAAGAAATCCGACCGTTACTAAATATGTACATATGTAGTTACATAAGTCTCTGGATATCTRATTGTTCTGTTAATATTTCATAAACTTGTATCATTAAAGTAGACTTTAAAAAGCAAATATCCGTTGGTCCAACTAAAAATGGTTAGTGGATGTAATTTACTGGAATAGGCATAATATAGAAAAAAATAGGAGGGGCTAAGTTCGGGTATAACTGAACATTTTATACTCTTGTTACTTGCAGACATCAATGCCGGCGA
>NW_017536363.1:169417-188728 GCF_001853355.1 Bactrocera latifrons | reverse complement strand
AAAAAAGATATTGCAAACAAAAGAAGCATGTCCAAAGAGACCTGTTTACGGAACCCTTATTGAAAACAATTCAGCTTTATCGGTACGAGTTTAGTTAGAACGCGTTTCATATTCAAAATATTTACCAAAATCATTCGAGAGTTGTCGTGTTCTCTTGCCATCTCATTAACGATTTTCAACCACCATATTCATATTTTAATATTTTCATTACTTGAAGAGATCGATTGTAGTCCAGAGCGATGCATGTCTTCAACGATCCCTCGACCGTCTTTGAAGGCTTTGTACTACTCGTAGGCTAGTGTTTTAATATATAATGTTTAAACTGTATCAGCCTAAGCTTTCTCTAACATTCACATTCCAATATAAAGCAGAAGAGGGGACGCGTCTCACGCCCTTTGTCCCATCATATGGTATTATTTTGTTCAACATTAATCATATATAATTGCAAAATCGACGGCTAAAATCTAGACAGTAGTACACCTAAGGAAACACAAATTTTATCGTTGCAGTTCAAATACTGATACAATAAATTATGGTACAACTTTTTCCTGTTCAGTCACAACTATCAGTATAACCCCGATACATATGAAAACAAAAATTACTGTACCCTGCTGTGTGATACTATTTTGTATTTTTCAAGTAAAAAAATATTGAACACATGTTTATTTGAAATATAATTTTTGCATATGTTTATGAATTGTTTTGACTTTTAACATAAAACTTTAAAAAGTAGCCGATGTCCATCTCCAGGCTCCAAGCTACCTCGTCATTATAAGTATAATTTCACATACATATGTGTTTTTAGCATTAAACTATAGTATATATCCAATATTATATGTACGTTTAGTTAATTATGCTAAGATATTACATATTGAACAATATACATACATATACGATATAAAACCAATTATTAGTTACATAAGATATAGGGGTACTGACCCAATTTTATCTATTTTTGTAATAACTACATTTTAAGTATTAACAGAATGAAATGTTTCATTAAGATACTTCACATACCATCACCAATATATAAGGAGTGAATTCAACCGGAAGCTCAAAATATTACTATTAGGTATATGGGAGCTAAGGAAAGTACTGACTCGATTCAACCCATTGTTGACGTACAGACTTACAAGGAAGGATTCCTCACCGAATTTCAATTATATATCTTACACATTCACCGATAATTCGGGAAAATGTCAGCCATAAGCACTTGGGCCTACGTCTTCGATATCTCGGCCTTGAATAGTTATGGTCCGATTTTGACATTTTTCTACCGGGAGTTGAAGAAAGAGATAGAATTAAATGTTGAAATATGAGGACAATTTTACCTAGCGAATTTGGTTAAAATTGGTCGAGAAGGAGCGAAAATGTGTGACTTTAGTTAAGAGTAGCAGGTGCTACGCTCATTGTCATAAAACCGGTCTACCACCAATTTTTTTGAAGTTTAAAATTTCGTCCTGATTCATATCTAACATGATTAAGTTTAGGCAATATAAACAACCGTTAGATGAAAAATACGTCACAGTGTTTATACAATTTAGAATTCAATAAAGGAAAAAAAATGGAAGAAATAAAGTAGCGAATAAATAAATTTTGCTAAATTGCCTTATACAATTAAGCCAAGTTTCTTGTAAAATGAGCGAGATAAACATTGGGTTATGAGTATATATCTAAGTGATTAAGATAACGATACGTGCTGAAATCCGGGTGACCTGTCCGTCCGTTGCTCAAGCTGCCAAAATTACGAGTTCGTAGATCCCGTGTAATTAAACCATTACCACGCCCACAAAACGTCTGTAATGAACTGTAATTTTACATAGAGGTTCGCAGTAATAAGGAGCATCTATGGGGCAAAAATTTTGAATAAGTGGTAGTGGCCCCGAATCTGAATATGTTTAATGTACATATCCTTCAAACCGTTCAAGAATAAATAATCGAAATAAATTCTATAACAATCCCTACCAGCGGCGCGAAAATTATTGAAATCGCATTATAACCCCGCTCACTCCCCATACAACTGTACAGTTAAAAACTACTAAAAGTGCGCTAAATCGGGATGGCATTTGACAGCTTTATAAGAGCCAGGGTCAAAATTGAAAAATAGGAGTGGCTACGCCCTCTTTCAGGTGAAATCAAATATCTCGGGATCTGCTCGGTTGATTTTAAATTTTCCCTTTCCAAAATAAAAATAGAGAAGCAAATAATATAAAGAGATAAAATTTTGYACCAATAGTGCTTATGAAGTATGCCACCTTACGACAAGGTGGCAATGCGTGAGATTTATGTATAATTAAGATTCAGAGAAAATTATTTTCTGTAATATAACGACTGTGTGCCCAAAATGGATTGTATCGATTTAGTAGTTCCCTTAGCTTCCATTTAGCTGATATTAAGAATTTTAGTTTCTTTGTTTTACTAATATTATGGTGCGCTACTGTATTCCCATTTCAATAGAGTAACATCCCTGTATCTACCGTCCATTTCTTTGAACGTCAATTCCATTTCTGCTTCTGTGTGACGTTTTCATTTTATGTTTTTGTAATGATTCTTTGCGCTTGTTTTTTGTGTTGATTGGTACGAATTCGGCGATAATATTGTAAATATTCTTTTCAACAAAAAATTACATATATTTGGAAGAACAAGGCAAGTGTTATTGTTTAAAATAAATAAATAACTAAAATAAACTTACATCAAGTTATTTATAAACAGTAGAGTTCGTTTATAAATTCATGCGCCGGTATTCAATTTATTAAAGTTAGAGGCACGGTATATGTATGAGAGCGCACTGTACAGTACTGTTTGCATAGGTATTTAGATGTGTATAAGAGACATATGTATGAGAGCGCACTGTACAGTACTGTTTGCATAGGTATTTCTCTTAATCTCACCACCATCATTTTTGTTGCGTACAAGCTTGCCAAAAGTTATAGATTTAAATCGAAACTACTACATTCATCCCCCTCAGCGTACTGAAATAGATTGAATTAGTTTTTTAGTGTTCTAAAAATTAGTTTAAATTTTTTTTTATTTATAAATGTTTTTAATATTCAATTTTTCTAAAAGCGCCAAATTTCTAATTTGAAAAAAAAAAATCCGGAATTAGTTATCTATGAAATAATTTGTAAAAGTTGCAAATGCGTTTATTTCCTGCCCAATATTATTGGACTCTATTAACAATTACGGAATTACAAAATTAACCTGAGTCTATTTATCGATCTTTATTAATATTTAATTGAATTTGTTTGCTAATTTTTCCAATTTCGACCTTACTTATATTGCTAAATTGCTTTTTACTCTATAACAAATTTGTTATGAAGTTCATAAAAAGAGCCTTCAAGGATGTAAATTAACAGCGAACTAAATCATACAAAATATAAAGATGGCAACCATATTTCAGCTACCTTTGGTACCTTTACTACACTTTTGCACAACTTATCACTTATATTTGGAGTCAGTTTTTTTCAGTCACATCTTGAGCTGCGAAGTGGTGAAAAGGATTTTAAATTTTTTTTATTTATAAAAAACAACAAAGAGAACTGCGAAATAGGATTTTTGTGGAATACAATTAATTTTTTTGGTTAGCATARTATTTTAGTACTTTGGTGGTAACTCAGGTAATACTGAACGAATATAAACATAAATAAATCTTATACATACATGCAAATATTTACAAGTTTGAGATGYGGAAATGTGATAAAGCAGACAAAACAAAAACATCGTTGATAGGTGAATGCTCACATCCACAGGCATACATACAAATGTTGAAATATTGTTAAATTATGAAAATATGTCAAAAAATTTTAGTATTTTTTTTTAAGAAATATTGCTAATAAAGATGTAAAAGAGTATTTCCCTGAATTAGTTTATATAGAAAAACAATATCCAAACCAAATCAGGAAATTACTTTATATACATACATATGTATATTTTCTTAAATATGTACTTATGTACATAAATTTGGATGTGGATATACATATCGTATATGGATCTGATCTCAATTAATTTTTTTTCGCGCCAGGGTTTGGTTTGTAAAATTGCTGGTCGGTCATACACAGGGATGTTCATAGATTTTTTCCTGTAAACTATCTTCTGAATTGGCGGTCTTCGGCCCGATTATGAAAAATAATTTTTTCGCTACCTTCTTCGTTATGGACCCAACATTTACCAATCTATGTTTTTAAATTTAATTGTAACTATAAAGTTTTTTGTTTTGTAGAGGGTTATTTTTATGTATATAGCAATGAAAGCAATTTATTCAAAATGTTGACATGAGAATGGAGTCGATTTCATTAATTATATCATGCGTAAATCATACATTTTTCTAATATGCTGTCCAATTTCGATTTGAACTCGCTATTTAAGGAAGGTCAGCGTATGCTACAATGCGTGAAAGACAGTACTCTCAAAAATGCATATGGATTAGTACATATGTAGTATGCATGCGGCATATGTATATGTATGTGATAGACAAACATTCATGAATAAAAAATGAAAAAACGTTAACAAAWGTTCGGTCTAAAATATTATTCACAGATAAAGCAATTTTTATACAAGARCTTMATTTGGATCGTTCAGTTTGTATGGCTGCTATATGCTATACCTATTCCATCTAAACAATTTCTTTAGAGATTATAGCGATACTTTAGTTAATAGTCTATGCCGAATTTCGGGAATATATMTTGTAAGATAACAGATTTAYCACACAASAACTTGATTTTAATTGTTAAATTTTCCGACAAAAAAATGGTGCCTGCCTTACAACAGTAGCTGCCACAGCTGCAAGCAAGAAAGGGATACGGGAACGGTTTTCCACCTCTTGTGCGAATGTTCAGCTTTATCACAAATCCGACAAAAAATATTTCAGCACTAAACCTTGAATGGTTGTATACAAAAAGCGTAAAGAACATAAGTAGTTTTATTAAGGTCACCCAGTGGTTCGAGCGCTACAATAAAATCGAATAGCAAGGCTATTAGGTCCTACGACAGTGTGCGGTGGCGACATTCCTATCTATCATTCACATGTAACAAACATGTAAATTATTACATGATTTTCGACGTTTCCTTCTGGATGTTACAAGCTTCGTGTTCAGGGTTCAGGGTATAAAAATAAAAAGTCAACAATGTACACTGGTTGTAGCAGATGAGCACCCTCCTATTATACACTGTTTCTGCAGGGCTCATCTACAGATTACAATAGCTTTGTCCACCTAAAGGTTATTTCATAACCTCAAAATAATAGAGACGGATATGGAGTTATGTATAAGCATATAAATGATCAGGATGATGAGACGTGTTGAATTCCGAGTGACCATCTGTTCGCCGTCTGTGCAAGTGATAACTTGASTAAAAATTWAAATATCTTGATGAAACTTGGTACAARTACTTCTTGGCAAAAAAGTGAGGACGAGTTTTTAGATAAAATATATCGGTACCTGTTCAACCGATTTCAATTACATTCGACAACATTCCTTTGATACTCCTATATTACAGTGTGATTATGAGCGAAATCGCTCTACAACCACGCCTATATGCCTCCGAGATTTAAAATTGTGTTATATGGTAAACACAATTCTAAATCTCATATAAGTCTTTCACTYTCTTGCATACAAATCAAGAAGTAATTAATTTAATGAGATAAAACTTTACACAAAAGTCCTTTTGAAGTATGTGACTAACAATTTTCCAAATCGAACCAAAGCTCTGTAAGACCTTAGGTGCCGAAGATATGGACTCCAGTGCTTATAGTCGACTATTTACCGAAAATATCTGTCGATGTCTGAAATAGATAATTGAAATTTGGAAAGAATCCTTTTCAGATAGTACATAGTAGGTCTGTGTGTTACAAATTGGTTTTATCGCCGAGTTGTTAATCCTTGGGCAGATAAAAGATATATTTAGATTAGCGCAACACAGTGCTCTCTTCTAAACCAGTAGTGTGCCAAATTGATTTTAAAGTATAGACTCGAATTGTACCAGAATATTTGTGCAAATTCACCGTGAGAGTTCTCATATTATAACGATTTTSATTTTCAAACAATGCATGCGATGCGGCGATGTCACGTTTGGAAACTTGGTAAAGCGGTACCAGAAAAATAAAGAGCTGCTTGGAGGAAGGTGAAGCGTCAAAACCGTCGATAAGACGGGATATCCACCCCGACTCGAAAGCCCATTTATAAAAAAGTGCAACTGGASTTGAAAAAGGCATTTATTTCATGAATTCCCTAGAGTTGTTGCGTGGCGTTTATTTTGAATTCGAATTATGGTTACATGCGATGGCTTTCGGCCGGATGTTATTGTACGTTATTAATATAACATTCACTATAGTCCGATAATAACGGTTTCAATTTAAATATTATGCATGAAAAGCCCATAAATTGACGAGTAAATGAAAATAGCGGATTTAAACTGATATCTTCTGAAAACAACCATCAAGCTTAAAAAATGTTATTATGAAAAAATTTGGTTTTTATCAAAACGAGCGTGCCSGCTAAACTTTTGCCATCTTTTTATTATTATTGTTATAATATATAATATTTTCGCATTCTTATATTTCMGTGTGGTTTACCGCATTTATTTACTATACGTATATTGCTTAATGCATAATTGCATATGTGGATATATAGAAGATATTAGTTCTTCACTTTATCAGGTGCATATCGATTTTATTCGAATTGGGTCATGTAATTTGCCAATAATTGCTTGCAATAGAAGGTGAGATCGGAAGTTARCTGCTCGTCTCACTCATTTCATGTTACGGTAAATCCAAAATAGCATTGATAACTGAATAATTAAATACCGCCTGTTCGAAAGAAAATAAAACTAGAACACTTCAGTAGGAATAGAAAAATGTGGCAGCTGTCGATTCTCAAGTAAAAGGTTTACTGACTTGGAATTCTCACTCTTCGACTGGTAATAGAGAAAGACGCGCAAATGGAATCACCACTTATATGTACATATACATACACATGTATGTATATATATATAATATATAATTACACAAAAAAAGGTATTTATTTAATACCCTGCACTCAAGTAAATAAGTGTATAAACAAGAGTAAGACAAAATTTTAATTTCATAAATTTACGCACTTCGGGTGTATAGGTTATGCACAACTCAGTTCGTCACGCTGATCATTATAAAATATTATATGTGGGTATGGGACCGTTCGGTAGAAATTTTACTTTGAAAGTAATACTAGAAATATGGATTTAGAAGGGAATTTACTAATCAAACTTTGGGGTGTCTGCATTTACCACAAATATAGTACCATGCTGAATACGTATCAGCCTCATACTGTATACTACTGTGATCAAATTGAAATTTAGAAATTGAATTTTGTCCATTTCATCTCCTTCAAAGTAATCCCCTCCCGCAGTAATACACTTATGCCAACGAATTTTCCAGTCATCATAGTACCTCCGTCGTGATAGCCATCAAAGCCTTCTTATTTTCAGCTTTTATATCCTCAATGGAGTCAAAACGGTGTCCTCGGAGTGGTAATGTGAATTTGCTGAATAGCAAGAAGTTACACGAACTTAAACCAGGCGAATGTGGTGTTTGCGGCACGATATTAATTGAAAATGCGGCGAAATGATCACGAATAACCTATGCAGTCAATAAATTCAGACATAGTGAAAATCGAAAAATTCACTTCTAAAGTCTTACAAAATGACGCATATCACAAATATTAATCAATATTTTGACGTGAAATTTAGCATAGATGTCACTAACAGTACTACCAACTTACAGAAAAAAATAAATATTCATCTTTCAATTTGATCACAGTAGTAAATCTTTGTTATGAATGCTCAGGTCATTGATGTAAACTGAGCGTGGCTTTAAAGGTGTTAAATCGCACGACCTTGGAGACAACGTCACTGATCCTTCTTCCTTCTTTTCTTCAATGGATTTAGAATATATATACATATATATTCATTTTTTTTTTAATTAACGGACTTTTGAATTAACGGACAATCTGATATATATACATACATACATAACTTTTAATTTACCATAGACTGATTATTTTACAAATCTGAAGCACCGTTAAAGTTCGTCATGGATAAAAATGAAGACCTTCTGACACTTTCGCTCTTTCATTGGGGCTGTGGGGTGCGTTCGTGCAGCGCCAGCGGCTGAAGTTTACGGTGGAATGGTGTCGTAGGGTTCAGGGTTGGTAATGTCCATTGTTGCCACGGCTTATACTTGCGTACTTGCATGGCAGTATTGATTTATTTTTCGATTTGGTTCATTGTGTTTCCACTGTATTGACCACAACCGCATTTGGTCACCACATAAACTGTTTTTAGTCGTCTATACAAATATTATATATATGTATACATATGTAAGTCGCATATGTCAAAGAGTATAGGAACATACCAGCTTGCAGGTGACGGATAAGCACATTTGTCTCGTTAAAAGTGCAATTTACAGGCGGCAGTGTACTACCGCTCGCACATACTCAATCGTCAAACAATTGGATGTTCGATTAACGAGGCAGATATAAATAAAACTCGTGCGGAAACAGTCGTTCGCGCCAAATATAACGGAATATTTCGGTAGCAAATATACCAATTTAACTGTCGCTTACGTACACATACA
The DNA here is from genome assembly GCF_001853355.1 of Bactrocera latifrons. Classification (NCBI taxonomy): domain Eukaryota; kingdom Metazoa; phylum Arthropoda; class Insecta; order Diptera; family Tephritidae; genus Bactrocera; species Bactrocera latifrons. The sequence continues at coordinate 180,123 of NW_017536363.1, read as the reverse complement.
TATCTAAAAGTAGTTAATATTTGTAAATACTTTTAAATATTATAACTCTTTCATTAATTCGTATTTTAAAAAAGTTATTTTTTTATTTTTTTAGATATCGAAAGTCTGGAGCAAGAAAATAAAGAAAAATGGCTTCTGGCGGCTTAACTTGTGTGAAGTTTATTACATTTTTCTGTAATTTACTTTTCGCTGTGAGTATCTCATCCGTTTAGTTTCTCATTTCACCGTTGTTATTAATTATTTATTTACTAATTTTTTATTCTTTTTCGATATTCAGCTAACTGGACTGCTCATCCTAATTGTAGGTGCTATGGTGCAGTTGAACTATGCGCATTATTCAAATTTCGTTAGCGACCACATATGGACTGTGCCCATTATTTTGATTATAGTCGGCGCAACCATAGCATTCATCTGTTTCCTCGGCTGTTGTGGCGCCTTGAAWGAGAATAGTTGCATGATACTGTCATTCGCTCTTTTAGCGGTTATTATATTCTTGTTCGAAATCGGTTTAGGGATAGCTGGTTATGTTAAACATGCATCTCTGAGTGATATAATGGAGGAACAGTTCAATTCCACAATGAAAGAATACAACGAACGCAAAGAAAATCGTGATGCTTGGTCGCTTTTGCAAAGTGAGGTATGTATTCTAAGAGTAATTTTTATTCATAGTTCAATAGAAATATAGTTATAAATTGCGGTTTTAGATTCTACAAATATAGTTTAAACACTCGTTTTCGCTGTGCCCCCATTTATGTACAGATCCCTCATTCGAAAAAAAAAAATAACAAATTGAAAATTTTTTTATATCTTAATAAAATTATATTTAACGCATGTGTTTCGAATAATATATATTATAATATATCTTAAAAAATTCACTGAACGTAGAATATTAGATATACCACAGTTTAATGTCGAAACTGTGGAATAAAATGTTAATTTCATTAAGTGAAATATAGAAACAGTCTGGTGTTTGCAAACAATCACTGCGGCGAATTATTGGGTAAAAATATTTTCGAGTGGGACGGTTCACAATATAAATTTTTATATTACATAATACACAATATGTTTTGGAAGCGCCTACAGAATCTCAATTTACTTTTACTATTATGGCAGATTTAAAATAAACCCGACTATTAATTGATTTTTGTTATTGAAAATTACTTTGTTTTTTTCGTCAGATGGATTGCTGTGGAACCTTTGGGCCTAAGGATTGGGAACCGATATTTCACAACAGCTCTCTGCCACCGGCATGCTGCACGGTCATCAATTTGAATGAAGCTCAAGACTGTACGGCTGTTCACGCCCATTCGGAAGGCTGTCTAAATAAGCTGCTCTCTCTGCTCGACTCCAAAACATTAACTTTAGCGGGCGTGGTACTCGGCGTAGCTGGTATACAGGTATGTAATAGCAAACTATCTTAAAACATATATCAAAAACTTTTTTTATATTTCCAGCTATTGACCATACTTTTCGCCTTCTGTCTGTTTCGTTCGTTCAGACGCAGTTACTAGACGGTTTAAAAAACAACATGTAGTCACGCTCAAGATACACATATTACGAGTTAATAGTTGAAAGCTTTTTAAATTCATACAACCAATACTCATCCTGATATGTGTTATAAGAATTTATTTCTCTTGAATATCAACAGTTTTTAAAGCGGACAAAGTAAAAACTAGAAAAGTGCTTATAAAGAAGTAAAATTACTTATGTGGACTACATATAACTGAGCACACAAATCACATTTTCAATTGTTACTTACATACTTATACAATATATACAAATGTAAGTATATGAGAGCAGCATTATTATGCAGACTTCAGGCTCCCCATATCACTTATTCATATCAGTGTTTTAAGTTAATGAACAACGTCGTGAAGTTTATGCTCAACATTTTTGAATGATCAAGAGCGAATATGAACAATATAATATGAATTTACACCTTTAAGCACATTTTGTATACCTAATATATATGATATCTAAATATATGTATGTACTGGCAATCATTTTTTGACGAAAGTCATTTAGTAGTTTAGCACCAAAAAAGACATTAGCAACAATACGGTACGCATTTCACTTAAATTTTCGTATTTATGTATTTTCATCTGTATATGTATAAGATTTCATAATATCTGTACTCTTAGATTTCTTTATATAAATCTTGAGAGGCTTTTACTACTACATTACTTGCCTAGCCCATTTCGGCGACATATAGCATTTAAAGAAAATGCCAAACTCAATTAATTGTTTAAACTGGAAAAATTTATACAAAATTTTATAAAAGTTTTATATTAAAAAGAAGCATAAGATGAATTAATACGAAAATATCGAAACCGAAATTGACGTAAACTAATAACAACCATTAGCAATATTATGGTAGTGGTATTTTTACATAAACCAATTTGTTTATCTTCTTTTGTGAWAGATTTGCTTAATTTAAAACTTAATGCGATTTTGTTTGTTATATCAATTTGAAAAATAACAAGTTTTTAATGAATTTTTCTTTAATAAGTAAATATGAAACCAAGTTTTTGAAAACTGAAATATTCAAATAAAGAAGTTAATAAAGACTTTTTACAGCTACCTTTTACACTTGGTTATCAAAGATCCAAATATTATATATATTTATTAGAAATACAGTTTTTCTATATATGTACATACATGATTTATGAAGTTTCCAAAATTCATAAATTTTTTTTAGAAAATAAATTAGTATAACCTAATCCAAATTGTGTAAACATATATTTCGGTAGATGTATATTATACAAACCCTTATTTGTAACATAAATTGCTGAAATAGTTACTTAGTAGTCCAATCGCTTCACAATTTATTATTACATATACTAGTAGGTTACATAGATTTGTATTATTGAACAGTAGTTTTGTGTATTTTATTGGCTTTATAATTATGTATGGATGTATTTGTTAAATAATTGTATTTGTTTGAAATTGTGTTAACTGTGTATAATAGATCAGCACTGAATAAAAATAAAGTACTCATACCAACTTTTAATACAGCGTATCTAAARAAATTTTATTTCCTTTAATTCGAGTAAAAAAAAAATTGTAAATTACGCCTTGATAAAGATTGTCCGAAATTGTCTTGTCTGACATATCAAACAACTGGTGTACACAACTTCGTTTTTTTTTTTTTAATATTTGAGAGATTCTGGCTGTTGTTTGCCATCATCTATGTGTTCCGTGAATAATATTAAAAAAAAACTGTTATCTGAGCATAAAAACTGTTGAAACACTATCCGACAAAGTTGGATTAATAAACGTAGTCATTGTGTCGTTCATCCACAAACATATTAACTGTATTTTGACTTATTCATTAAAGTTAACAAAAATGGTTTAAAAACTCTTAATAATAAAATTTGAATCTTCATTAAATACCTTCACTCAATTTAGTTGTTTTGTGGAACTTAAATTCCTCCGTTCACATATATTTGTGATATMATTTCAATCTGGCCGTTCTAGTCATTCCAATAACAAAACGTCAAAACCTACCCAATGCAGTCAACTGTCAAAGTTCGGTAGGTGCGCGGTTCTCACATTTCCAGTGACAGAAGARTTGGGGATCTCTTTATCTCTGTCCCCAACTCTCCTCCAATATATAATAATATGCAATCGTAATAAATGTTGAGCGTTTTAATTTAAATGCCCAAAAATTCTTATTTTGTTTGATCTGGCCWTAATGGAAAATGTTATAAAAAGCGCTTATTTTGAKGCGCTCTCACACTGGAAAAATGTGGGCATCCCATTATTCGTACCCAACTTATTATAGTGTGAGAGCGCTTCAAAATAAGCGTTTTTATAACATTTTCCATTATGGCCAGATTGAACACAAAAAGGATTTTTGGGCATTTTGAATTAAAACACCCAACATTTATTCTTCTCCTTCTTAATTGGCGTAGACACCGCTTACACGATTATAGCCGAGTTAACAACGGCGCGTTTCTCTTTTCGATACGTGGCGGCAATTGGATATTCCAAGCGTAGGCAGGTCCTTTTCCACCTGGTCTTCCTCTTCGGACAACATGACCTATCCAGTGTAGCCGSTGCCTTTTAATTCGCTGAACTATGTCAATGTCGTCGCAAATTTCATACAGCTCATCGTTCCACCGAATGCGATATTCGCYATGGCCAACGCGCAAAGAACCATACATCTTACGCCGAACTTTTTCTCTCGAAAACTCGCAACGTCGACTCATCAGTTGTTGACATCGTCCAAGCCTCTGCACCATATATCAGGACGGGAATTATGAGTGATTTATAGAGTTTGGTTTTTGTTTGTCCAGTCTGAGGCCGGTGATATCAATATTATTGGCATACGCCAACAGCTGTACACTCTTATAGAAGATTGTACCTTCTCTATTTAGTTCTGCAGCTCGAACTATTTTCTCCAGAAGCAGGTTGAAGAAGTCGCACGATAGGGAGTCGCCTTGTYTGAAATATCGTTTGGTATCGAACGGCTCGGAGAGGTCCTTCCCGATTCTAACGGAGCTTTTGGTGTTGCTCAACGTCAGTTTACACAGCCGTATTAGTTTTGCGTTGATACCAAAAGCAGTTTCTTTTCGTGCTGTCAAAGGCAGCTTTGAAATTGACGAAGAAGTGGTAAGTGTCGATTCTCTTTTCACGAGTCTTTACCAAGATTTGGCGCATGGTGAATATCTGGTCGGTTGTTGATTTTCCAGATTTGAAGCCACACTGATAAGGTCCAATCGGTTTGTTGACGGTGGGCTTTAATCTTTCACACAATACGCTCGATAAAACCTTATATGCAATGTTGAAGAGGCTTATCCCGCGGTAGTTGGCGCAGATTAGACCCCACAATCTTTGTGTGGATTTGTATTATATCCTTTTTTGTGAATTTGTATTATATGGCAAAACTACTTAGATCCTTTTTTATGATTTTATGGTATATTAACACAACTGACTTTCGATCTTTCAATACTTAATAACGTGAATTAAGCCTGTTAGTTCTCAATTAATAARTGTTTTTAACATTTTTCCATTGACAATAATACATTTAAATTTCATAAATTTATTTAATTTTCATTGTTTTACATTTCTTGTAASTGGTATTGAACAATGCAACAAATCCCTCCGTTTACATWTKTTTTTTGGTAARATTTCAATCTGGCCATCGCTCGTTTCCAATTGCTAAATGTYAAAACCTCCTGAACTCRATTCAACTATCAAAGTTCAGGAGGTTTTGRCGTTTAGCAATTGCTCTCTCCCTTCCARTGAGAGAGGAGTTGGACATGTCTTTATCTCTGAAGTTGGGAATCCCGTTATCCCCGCCCAAAATATTAGCAGAATAGAGCACAAGTTGAGAGCGTAAGAAGCAGAGGGAGATGCTAGCTTCTGTTAGTGAAAATAGCTCCAGATATTTGACGTATTTGCTTTAATTTTGTTTATTTTTTAAATTTTGAATTAAGAAAATGAAAATTCGATTCATTAATTTTTAAGTGTTGTCATTAAAAACATTATCATACTATCTTGAGAAATCTACTATTTTCGATAAATGCATTTYCTTGAAACATAAGATTTCATATTTAAAAATTATAATATATTACATCACTTATTATGAGAGTAATAGCCCTGACAGACGACAGCGCYAATGCATATTAGCGGGCTYAATTTAMATTTATTTGCGCATTTCACCCATGTTAATGCAAGTTTGCAATGCCCAAGAATTTCGWGCATTTAGCTGAATTTACCAAATTTGAGAATTTTSACAGATGTCGCTTGAAGTCTGCCGCCTCCTTTGCGTTTACAGCATCAGAGGTTAGCAGTTTTTATATTGCTAATTAAATTATGTGCAAGTATATTAACATAAACAAATTTTAATGTTTTTAGATTTCAGAAAGTAAACAACGCACAATTTGCTATCCATTTTTCCAATATTCTTAACTTTTTCTACATTACAATCAATTATTGCTTTTAATTTCACTCTATTATCTTTTGACGTAGTTAATAATAATAGAATTTTTCTTTTAATTTATATTGATTTTCCAAATACCCCAAAAGTTCTATTAATAATTTGTCTTATTCATTTTTTTTTTTTTTGTAATAAATAAACAAATTTCACCATCAGCTGTCTAAATGCACAAGTCTGCCGTCTTTCACCATAAAATTTCAATGCGTATTTGCGTTGCTTAAGGCGCATTAATTTTGCTCGTCTGTCAGAGCTAAATCAGGTAGTCTGTTATTACACACGGCAACTTTTGTTGCTAATTCTCGGGCGATTCTCTTTTGCTGTCGCCCATTACATTCACACGAGCAATTTATGTTGCGCAACTCTGTTCGAGTTTTTTCTCATTCTCTTTCACTATACTTTAACCCATTGTATATTCTTTMCTTTAACCCACTGTCGTCTGTTTTCCTTAAAGGTATTTGGGCCACTCTATCACGTATATTAATCAGTTCTGTCAATTAGAAATACATTTTATTTATAATTCAAAATTAAAACAAAGATTACATAACAGACCTTCACATACATCACCCTTTTCCCTATTGTCTGAATCAATTTTTATAGCATCCTCCATACATTTCACAATGTCTTTAATTAATTGGTTTTTTTGGTCATAATTCATTTTGCAAAATTTTTATATTATATTATGTATATTGGTATACATATTTGCAAATTTCTTATCAAAAGATGAAATTAAATTTTTTAAATATATTCAAAATATTAATTTCAAAAAAATATACGCAAATGCAACTATGTACACGAAAGAAAGAACACGAATGCTGAAAAACGTCGCAGCGAACTGTTACGAAGTGCTGAACACTGGAAACTCGGCGCGATTCTTCTCTCCTCATCGCCAACTCGCCAATAAACCAAGAATTGCCGCAAAAAAGTTGCCATGTGTAATAACGGACGTATGAAACAAAGTTATTGTTTCCCATAGTTTTATAAAATCAGCTGATTTATTACTTAAGAATGAACAACCCTGTCCTCATTATGTAAGCTTGCTATTGGTGCGCAGATGTCGCCTTTTATTTTGGAATCGATTTSTTTAATGCACATTTACGTTAATCTCGGAATTTATAAGGCTATATATTAATCATTGCTTTTATTTTACATTTTGCTGTGGTTAAACTTATATTAAATAAAAAAACTACGAAAATTAAAAATTATTGAAGCATTTATAAACAATATGTGCATTTAAAATCCGCSTAAATTAAAATGGAGAGAAGTTAATCGGTATAACTTATCGATAGCTTGGTCCATCGCTATAGGTAAAACTTGTCTCATTCCGTTGCGAATCCATTTGGCCGTCAATTAGAGTTTGTAGAGTATTGTTTAAAGTGAATAAACTCGGTTTTTCTGGCTCAGCTAAGTTATTGCCAACTTATTGAGGATCATTTTTTTAAGTTTAAGCTGTGATTAATTATACATACTTATATACATACATATATAGTGAAATATTATATATAATAAGATTTTTGTGTGGTGCTACACATATTTTGTTGTTTTTTTGTGTGCAAATCAGTAACCTTCATTGAAGTAAAGTTAAAAAGAAGAGCGACTATTTAAGCCGTGCCAATTCATTTTCTGACGAGTTCTTGCATTCCAATTGATCGACATCAGTAAAAGCTAAAACCAGTATAATGGAAGACTTGGGTAAGTCAAAATTGTTATTTGGGTGGGGCATCTTCTCTTGAAGCCGGTATAAGTACATATGAAGATTTTGAAATGTCTTTGATTTCTATGTTATAATCTATTATATGTTATATTTATTTATATGTTATAAAACCCTTAATTCTCGTGCTTGGATTAAACCACAGTATATGTGTAAGGTATATGTGAATGTAGCAATTCTGTGCTGGCTGTATTGCGTGCGATTGTTGACACGTAAACATTGACTTCCGCTACTCTGCATCATCAGCGAAAAATAAAACAATAACTCCCAGCAAACTTTAATGAATCTGTCATTGACAATATAGGGTGCTCTACTCGTATGAATTATGTGAAATAATTTTTGCAATCTAGTTATTTATTTAGCGGATGTAGTAGGTTCTACATAAACTAACTATTCAGATGATTTCAAATCTTTGCGGGAGCCCCAATTCAAAAAAATATTGTACATTCTTAAACATATGTATATTTAGTTTATTATAAATGTGTATGCATGCATTAAATAGACGCAGAAAAAGAAAGGTATACTTACATACACATGTGTAAATGAGACGTTTTCAAAGAATTATTATGACTAATATTTTTATCCATCTTTATCAAAAAATGTCGATGYCATTAAAAAGTGTATTCTTTATATCACTCTTTACCGTCCTTTTACATGCAACTCATTTCACATTCCACGAGTCAAGATTTGCAGTCATCGCTATTTACGTTTATACTGGAATTAGTCAGAGACATACCGCCATTCCGTACTTACCACCCGTATCAAACGAAATTTGTCAAAAGTGATATCCCTATTGAACGTAGAAATCTACTGTTTTTGATTTTCGTTTGAAAATGATATTGTATAGATCTATCTTTTCAGTTATAATTTGTCAGATCCAACTATTAAAAATGATCTACCCATTTAAAAATAATTGTAATCAACTGTTGCTTAAATTAATTTTACATTGGACAATGTATACTTCGGTAACATTGCTCAAATGTGAACAAATGAGGATAACAGATTTTTACGTTGTCATTACGGTCATAACGGAAGAGGGAACGTTGGTCACTAACTGAAGCATGAAGCATTGTGCTTCGAAATTCCGTTGAAATGACTAATAAGTGTGTTATCATCAAGAAACTGAATAATATGCCTTTTGCAACAAACTTGATACATATTGTACATWCATACATATGYACATGCAATTATTTACATACTCTGTGTAGGTAGTTGCATAAGTATAACGTCAAAAGAAAAGCATTTTAACATTCATATCTGTTTTAGTATGCTTTTGAGATATGAGGTAGAACTGCTTACTCGATATGTTGTATATGTACATATGTATATATGTACATAAATATCTATTTAAGAATATAAAACARTTGAACTTCCCTAACTCGAATCACCACAATTCGGAAAAAAACTTCAAATTAGAGAGACTTCGATTTATAAAAGTTTTTTTCAAAATGCTGTAAAATATAGATTTATACACAATTATATTTATTTACTTCGCATAAAGCTTTTTGTACATGAAACATGTAGTTTGTAAATTTTTACTGAACATACATACAGTATAAATTAGGTAACCGTGAATACCCAAGAATGGAAAAGGCTCTCTACAAATGGTTTTTGAAACAAAGAAGTGAAAATGTGCCTATATCCATCGATATCGGCAAAGCAAAGCTCGCAAACTCCATAAAAAAATAAAAGAAAAGACAAGATGTTTTCATGMAAGTAATGGTTGGGTATTTCAAAAAGCGATATGGCCTCCGCCACTTGAAAATTTGTGGAGAGAAGCTTTCCAATAAGACACCCTCCGTCGACCCATTTGTAATACGTTTTAGAAATAATAAGCTTGATCTTTCTGCAGAACAAATTTATAATGTCGACGAGTCCGGATTGTTTTTCAAGCAGATACCAGATAAAACGTTGGTGATCTTCAAGGAATCATCTGCTCCTGGTCGGAAAGTTAATAAGGAGAGAATAACATTTCTCGCATGCACAAATGCTTCGGGTACGCACAAAGTTACGCTTCTTTGTTATTGRAAAAAACAAAAAACCCTAGAGCATTCAAAATTTTCAAAAAATGCCCGTTGTCTACAAGACTAACAACAAGCATTGATCTGGAATAAAGAGTAAAGGAATTCAACTTAAGACGTGCTCTCTGTCTTCTTGCAAGTTCATGGGAAAAAGTGTSAGCTAGCTCCATTTGCAAGTGCTGGAATATGTTAATGCTACAAGAACTTGCACCAAAAGATTCGTTCACAAATGAAGAGATGAATGGATACACGAAAGTGTTGCTTATCAAGAAGTGGATAAAGAAGCCGTAGAAATTGAAAATTCTGATGATAGCGAAGCGGATGTTATTCCACCTCCTAGATCAGTTGCTATGCAATCTTTCAACACATGCATTCGGTGGCCTAAGGAAGGCGATATTACAATAAAAGACATTACATTTCACAAGGAGCTTCTTGAGAGGGCTATAATAAAAACCTTTAATAAGAAGAAAGTGCAGACAACAGTRCCCTATATTTTTAAAATAAAAATTTTTAATAAAAAAATAAGCTTTCTATATCATAACACGGTTTTCATTTGTCGTACTTCTTGTTATATAATATATTTTTCCTCGCTGGGTACAACAACTTCAATAAGTGCAACTACCTAGATTTCAATTAGTTGTTCGTACTGTACATATATTTTTTCTCGTTTGTTTCAGTGTGTAGGGTTTGTAGTGATCAGTTGTATTAGTATTCCTATTTAAATAGCAATTTTAAGTGTCAAAGGAAGGTGATGCATCAATGGCGGTTAAATTATTTYTTTTTCAGAATCCTCATTTTTTATGGCACTAGAAATCATATTCGTTGGGTCTGAAATATTCGATTATACAAAGTCATCTRTCCGGCTGAGCAAATCTCATTGTCCATCGCAATATAATATGAAATTTAATTTCTCTTGCCAATTAAAAAGTACGAGTTATGGGGAACTTCGAGTTTAGGAAGTTTGAGTWTTTTAAATGCCATTGCAAATCAAGAGTTCGAGTTTCAAAGAGTTTCGAGTTATGGAAGTTCAACT
>NW_017536363.1:167831-168692 GCF_001853355.1 Bactrocera latifrons | reverse complement strand
CTGACTCTTTTAGTGTTGGGACTTACCACAACCGTTATGTGAACAAAACTATAATACTCTCCTTAGCAACTTTGTTGCGAGAATATAATTATTATAGTATACGATTTCTGCCACAAGTGAAACTATTTATCAAGAAAATATGCTATATGATTTTCACTAATAATATATTATATCTGGCACGATTACGATTCCTTTGGCGCCGTGATCAGTGACCGTCCTCAGACTCATAGTTTTCCAGATATTTTTCGGTTGGGCGACCGCCCAGGGCGCCAGCTCATGCTCATAGTTCGAGGTCTGCTTAGTCGTAAATTCCCTAAATTAAGCGGATTTTTTTATGTTAGCAACACTTGAATGGAACACACTATTCAATCTGGTCAATCGGAGTTCAATTTACGGGGAATCTCCAATCATAAGAAAACATGTTGTCTATCTCCTTTTAACTTTTTGGTTAAAAAGAGCTAGCTATATTTTAGCGAAGCGTAACAAATTCAGCTCATTCGCATTCATAAAATCGGTGCACATACAAAACAATTATTTTAAAACAAACAAACGCGAAGTAGTAACCAGACCGTCCATGTTCCATTGCGATGTTATGTTCGTCACTATCCGTTTCTACTATAGAGTGACATTAGTTTTATCTAAAAAGTTGTATGGTGTAAAAGAATATACTTATTTGTTTTTTGTCGGATTATTTAATTAGGTAAGTATTTTTATCTATCTATAATTATTTTAATAAAGAGGTAACATTTTTTGTTTAAATGCTTGCCGTGGGGTGGCGGAGAAATAAGTGGCTTCTAAAAAATGTAATATTGGTTATACATATTATTATAGTTGCAATACCTATAATTTTTTGTAGAAAAT
>NW_017536363.1:93605-166856 GCF_001853355.1 Bactrocera latifrons | reverse complement strand
GCAAAATCATTGATCATATAATTACTAGTGGCCCAGTGCAAACTCACATTGATAATTATCCGAGGAATGGTACAGGCCGACATTTCTCTAATTCCCATTTCACAAAAAATCTTGCAAACAATGAAACAATTCAGCGCCGTTGGTAAATTTACTCCGTTTCTAAGGATCGAGTTTATTGTTTTTGTTGTAGACTATTTGATAGTACCTCAACGCCCATTTTGTATCTGAGGGGTTTAACAACTGGAAACACTTGTCTGAAATGTTAAAAAATTCATGAAAATAGCACTTTTCATAAGAATTTTTACCTTTCATGGATTGATGCTGAACTATGATTAAAAATAGGAAAAACAAAAGACTGCCAAAAGCAAYACTTGATTAGAAAGGAAACTACAAGATGGAATAATGTTTTRTCTAGATTGATGCATATCACACTTTATTTAGCCGAAAATAATATGACGTTCAGAGGTACTTCCGACAAACTATATWCGCCAAATAACGGAAAGTTCTTAGGCTTGGTACAACTACTAGCCAAATTTGATCTAGTCATGCAGGAGCACTTGCGATTAGCTATGAAGGGTGATATTTCAGACCATTACTGTGGAAAAGACATTCAAAATGAATTAATAGGGCTGATGGGTGAAAAAGTGAAGTCAGAAATCATATTACACACAAAGAAATCAAAATATTATTCTATTATAGCTGACTGTACTCCTGAAATTAGTCATGTATGTAGAACAACTGTCGCTGACATTACGATTTGTTGATTTATCAGACGATGATGAAAAAATATCAGTAAAAGAGCAATTCTTGGAATTTATATCTGTCAATGGGTGAACTGGTGAAAGACTGACTGAAGTTATTATTAATGTTTTAAATAAATACGGACTAGAATTGAACGATTGTAGGGGTCAGGGTTATGACAACGGGTCGAATATGAAAGGAAAAAATATTGGGGTTCAAAGGAGAATTCTCGACATAAACCCTTTATCTGTTTATGTGCCGTGTGGCTGTCATAGCTACAATCTAGTACTATGCAATGCCGCTAAGTCACCCGTAGGACCAGTCACTTTGTTTGGGGTCCTTCAGAGGTTGTTCACATTGTTTTCAGCTTCTGTTCATCGATTGAAAATTCTAACCGATCACTTGGGACTATATACTATAAAAAAGCTCAGTGACACACGTTGGGAAGCAAGAATAAGTAGTGTTAAAGCAGTCCGTTATCAAATTAGTACTATCCATGATGCTTTGATTACTTTGGCTAGTGAAACTCAGAAAACTACTACTCTGGCCGAACAGCTAAAAGATTTCAGCTTCATGGTTTMATTGGTTGTTTGGTATGACATACTTTATCAAATAAATATTGTAAGTAAATCTCTACAGTCAACAGATATGGATCTTGGTAAATGTACAGAAATGTTGAAAAAATGCTGCAATTTCTTGGAAGACTACAGAAATACAGGCTTTAAAAGCGCTATTTTTACTGCGAAGGAGTTGGCCGAAGAACTAGAAATTGAACCTGTACTTCGAGCTACAACAAGAATTCGACGTGTTAAGCGTCAAGCTAGTGAAATTGCACGCGATGACCCTATAATTTCTCCAGAAAAAAAATGTGAGGTTGAATTTTTCAATTGTCTTTCCAGTCAATGGGTACTCGGAATATTGGTCTTTTTTGTACAATATTGAACAGATTCCAGAAAAACCCGACCTTGTTAAGCTCTGTAGTGACCTCCAATTAAAATTAACTGTAAACTCTAAATCAAACATAGATGGTTGTATGTTGTGTGATGAACTTGTAAATCTGATTTCTTTTTTGCCTGATCACAATGTGCTTACTCCCATTTTTGTTTTAAATTTCATCAAATATTGCAATTTACAAGAGCTGTATCCAAATGTATGGTTAGCATTGCGAATATTATTAACTATACCTGTAACGGTTGCTAGTGGGGAGCGGAGCTTTTCAAAGCTGAAGCTGATAAAAGCCTATCTTCGATCAACAATTTCTCAATCTAGATTGACAAACTTAGCTACTTTGTCAATTGAAAACGAAATTGCTGAAAACATCCRCTTTGACAACCTTATAAAAGAGTTCGCTGATAGAAAGACCAGAAAAGTAAAATTTTATTAGTGTTTTTGTAGTAAATGGTTATTTTTTATAATAAATAATTATTTCTTTTAATAAACGGTTATTTCATTACATGTTTTCCCTTTTTTTGAATGGGTTTGAATTGCAGTTGGAGGGCGCCGTAGAAATCTCGCCCAGGGCGCTGCTAGTGTTAAAACCGGCACTAACTGTACACATTCGTATATATCAAAAATTTACACTAATTTTATATTTTTTCAGAAAATAAATATACTTTAAAAACTATTTTGCACATTCAAAGTTCGTATATGATTTTACCTAAAACTAGACATTGTCACATTTTTACCAATTTTTATGCACCCCTTACGTACAATCTTTACCATAAAATTTAACKTTGCTGACAGATATCTTTAGAGAGTTAGTTTTCAACGTAAACGTTATATGCGGTATTGGCGTGGTTATTGTATCAATTTTTAAACAAGCAAGCGCTGGCACGGACAGATGGACGGACGGACAGGCAGACATGCTTAACCAACTCTCCTCGTATTAAATATATATATATAAAACTTTACTCTTTATTACACTTTTAATAACTATTGACAAATTTCTGTGTTTTTTATAATTTATTTGGTAATCAATTTAATAAAAAAAAAATTAAAAGTAAATTTGAAATATAAATTAATAAATAACATAAATTTCGGTAAGTAATATTTCATCAATGGATACTTCAGTGTCTTATAATTGATATGTATGTATGTATATTGAGCGAACGTTTCATCTGACAGCATATGTATGACGGGTAAATTCGTACCAGCTGATTAAACTTTATTGCAACACACTAAACTAGACTTTTATAAACAAAAAAAGAACTCTAAGAAAATTAATAACTTTTCCTTTGGTTTTACGCACGTAGTTTTAGAACAATCCTCGTAAACTTCGCGCTGCTTGTTTTTAGTTACAGTGCACACACTGTCGATCTTGACAGCGAACTTAGTAGCAAAAGTGCCACAACTATGCCTAGATTTTGTTACAATATATATATTATATATGTATGTATGTATGATGCACTTATTTTCCTACTCTCCGACCGTAAGTGGTGTCAAATGAAGAAAGGGTCTTGAACTACTCAAGTGCGTGGTCGTGCTCACAGCTGGGATTTAATTGCCACGCAAAGCTACATTCATTGAYGGGGTTATTGCCATTCATGTGTTTGTTGTTATTGCGGTGTTATATTTTGGTCGAAGGCATAGTTTRTTGATAAAGTTGCCGGTCGACAACATTGCATTAGTCCGACATCTACTCACACATAAGTACATTATAGTGGAAAGTCTGTGGGCTGATGCCAACATCAGTGGGAAAGTGTTTTGGTTTTTGTTTCGTTTGCTGTCTCGATATAATACATAATACTTGTCAGTGTATTCTCGCCGTGCGCTTTTCTAACGGCGCTTGTTGTTCATAGACTTCTCTCCGAAATTTGCTTGGCGCTCGGCTTCATTTATTCAGTCACTCAACGAAAGTACGAAGTCATACATACTTACATATGTAGGTATATGCCTACATGCAAAGAGGTGTCGTTGACGCTACTAAAGCGGTAAATGCAAGAGCGTGGACACAAACGCTTTCCGACATTGCTTAACAAGCGTCATGTGTTGAATGCAATGCTCGCRACAGACTGCTAACGACATCTGTCAAATATTAAAATACACACGGTCTTATGGACGGACCTATTTTGRCAGCTGCATGACTACACGACTGCAGGCCGACAGTTGTCGTTCTCGCTAACTTCAATTTAATCMTATATTTGCCAACGCAGGTAGGACGACAGTAGAGTTGACAGTAAAATGGAAGATAGAGAGATGAGGCAGAGTGGTGATGCCACTAATATGTAAAATGTAAAACTACTCAAAGCTCTAACAAACCGGACGTTATTTTACAAATAAAAGCATAAAAATAGTTCTGTTACATCATTTATAATAACAATTGATAATTTAAAACAAATAAATTCACCTGTTTACTTATTTTTTGCTTAAAAATTTCACTTTGAACAAAATATTAAAATTTCATTGAAGTGCAAGGTATTAGTATGGCCACAACGAAATTGTGTACATGCAAAAATGGACAACTGCGTTGTTTTCTGTACATGTCGGCCATTCTTATGTTGCTGCCCTCTCACAAACGTTCATGTAGTAGGATTCACAACGACATATTCAGTTCACTGATRTGCTGCTGCAGTCTGTCGCGAGCATTGTGTTCCGCACATCATGCTGCCCTCYAAGCACACACACAAACCGYGCTCTGTGATGGGAAGATATCACACGGGCGTGGGGAGACCAATTTCGACGTGGAGTTTGTTGGTATTAGTGCGTCGCTTTGCGCTTCTACTTGTGAGCGGCAGCGTTTGGTGGTTTTGGTTGCGGCTAACGACTGACAACTGAGGGCAGTGTTAGCGTTCCTAGATAAGCGCGCACATCGCTTATATCGCATCGCATCTAGCGCGAATTTGTARTTGTAACGTGCTGTGGCTGTTTTAAATTGCACCATAAGTTAAGGTTTGTGAGTGAATATTCAAAATATGCAATGATTAGAGTCAAATTGTGCACTTATTTGTGTGGATTTAACAACAAAAATGTCCTTATGTGAAAGAAGCTCGTGTCGTTTGCCGCCCAAATGTAATGAGGCAGAAAACATATACAATTTTAATATTTCAAGTTCAAGATTAATAAAAAAAAGGAAAAAATAATTTCTCCACACAAAAACASGTTTGAGTATACAAACAATTACGTAATTTGTAATGAAATCGTCTAAAGTGGTTACTAACTTTTAAGATAATGTGAAGATTAGAACAAACGTGATTACAGATGAGCTGGAAACATCGCAAAGTTACATGTGTACATTTGTGTATGGAAATAATACACACAAAATAATATACGGTCAATCATACAAACGTACCTACATTGAGCTATACAAATATATGTAGAGAAATACTTTTAAAGTCTAGCTTAGTGCACAGTGTCTAATTAGTAAAGAAAATAYGTGTGCTTTGCTATACATACACGTAATACTCACACAAGTATATGCGTAAAATTAAGTTTCTCCTATCAATTTCAGGCGAATATACCAATTAATTAAACAACAATGCTAGACGACGCTCTACAGGTTGCATAGTTTACCACTTCGTTTTCGAATTTTGCAACTCTCATTTGATAAGACAAAGAAAACAATTTATTTGATAAGAATGACACAACTAGCAACCCAGCAGTAAATTTTTCTTACTTCAAATATCAATTTCTGGTAATTATTGGCAACTTCTTGGACTAGCTTTACAACATATACTAAAAAAATGTTGCCAGCTTAAAATCATTTCTCTTAAAAAAAATTTTATTATAGACCTGTCATATTTAATTAATTAAATAATATTATCTAGATTTCAGTAATAATTCAAAACTAAGAAAAAATATTAACTTCGTTTGCGCCAAAGCTGTAAAATCCTTTAAAAAAGGGATTGATTTTCATAATTCAGCTTGTGTGACAGCTATATGCTATTCAGGTTCTATCTGAAAAATTTGTTTGGGGACAGATTGAAGATATAAAAAAGCTTTTATGCAAGAAATTTATTTTGTTTGTTCAGTTTGGTTAGTTATATGCTATAATGATCCGATATTGGAGGTTCGGAAAAATGAGGAACTTCTTTGCAAAAAAGGATGTGTTAAAATTTTCAGGTTGATATCTCGAAAACTGAGGTACTAGTTCGCGAGGGTGCGACTGACACACAGGCGGACATGGCTAAATCGACTCAACTCGTTATGATAATTTTTTATATACATACATATATTTTATAGGGTTTCTGATGTTAAGGCACACCACTGAGCCATTTTTTTTTTACTGTTTTTCGTCGAAGAACTTATGCTTAATGTMACTACAAAGAACACTTCGTAATATTGCTATAAAACAACTTATTGCTAAATATATTATATTGTATTATAAAATAAAATTGCTGCAAAGAAAAACTTTCTCTACATTTTGGAAGTATAAAAAGACAAAATAAAATAATGTTTTTCGAACTGGCAACTGACAGTCTTAGTTATAAAGAAACAGCAAAAATTTATTCATCGTCACATAAATTATAAATAATATATTACAATTTTAATTATAAATTTTTTTTTAATAAAAAAAAGTTCCGAATTCCTCTATAATTTTTTTTTGTTTTGACGAAAATTTTTTTAAAATAATTTCGGTAAATATAGTTTTTTTTTGTTTTTATAACATAGTAAAACTTAATGTTTCTCCTCATATAAATATATACACATTTTTTCKCATATGTATGTACATAAAAAAGGAAATGCTGTTTTTAACGTTGAGATAAGATATTCATTTACATTTTTGCAGTTACAATGACTTCGCTCTCTTTTACTCTTGAATTGAGAATTCTATTATTTCACGGACAAAATAATTTACTTATTTACTTACAAACTGAAAAATTTGTGTTGGCATAGCGGCAATTTAAAAATTGGTTTATAAATAAAGAAGATAATTGTTGCACTACACTTTAAATTACAATTGAATGCATATATATATCTGCGTTATTACAAATATAAATATATGTACATATAAATTTAATTTGAAAACTTGAATTAATTGGCTATTAATGCAAAGTCTAGTTTACACACTTTGAAAAAGATCGTTGTAAAGCGGCGTAAGATGTAAAATATTAGTATATGGAATAAGCTCTTAAAGAATTTGAGATATTTTAATTTTTAAAATAAAGCAAAAAAAAAATTTTTTTTTTACYCAATGTTCTATCATATATGTGCATATGTATATTTTGAGAACCAGATCATCAGCATTTATTTTTTCACAATCCCGTTAGTTTCTTTACTTTATATAAATACATTTTGATCTTTCGTAAAGATTTGTCTGATGACCTCATTTAATATGCATACTACTTTTTTAGAATTCGTCTTGACAACTTAGACAACTTTTTTAAGTTTTTCAGAAGGTGTTTACTATTCTAGGAGGTGACTAATTACAGTGTAAGTGTATTTCCAACCAAAAAATTATTTTAGCAATTCTTTCAGGTCCTTTTCGTTATTACTCATATTACATTAAAAGAAACTATTGTAGTAATAAATATATCTTTGCCTTAGCACTTTGCATTAGGGTTGTWCATTCTTTACTTACTTTAATCTTATATCTCTGTAGTTTATATGAGGGTCAGGACRAAAGTGCTTATGGTTTCTTATTTAAGAGCCACTGTAGGGGGTATAAAATTATGTGCGAATTTATTAATTTTTTATTGTGATACAATCATTTATTCACAGAAGCAATGGAACATTTGAACCTCAAGCTGGAGAAAAATGAATTATTTTGGTTAATAAAAAATTTGAATCAATCGAAATTTCCCTACGAACATACTTCTATGCAAAATTCAATTCTAAAGATAACCTCAAAATGATTAATCGATCGGATAAAACTTGTGAAAGTAACTTATCTCGATTATTGCAAAAAAAAAAAAAAAAAAAATAGTGTTGAGGAAATCGCATTTACAATTTCAGAGGAGAAAGACGAGGTGGACTTATTATATACGCTGTAACTCGTTTTCCTCGAATCAACTAGAATCGAATTTTAAGTATAAAGCATTGCCTACAAAAAAAAAAAAAAAAATATGTAAAAGATTTACATTGCCTGTATCCCTTAAGGACATCACTAATGGTTTTTTATTGAAATACCGATACCGAATTTATACAATATCAACAATGCAACCCTACTGCTTTGTTTCAATTTRCTTTGTATCMACTTTGACATTTTGTGACAATTGCTTTCAAAACAACCAASAGCTATGGCGGCAAATGTGAATATAAATTTATTTATTAACAATTTTTTAGATTTATGTGAAAGTGGCCGCAGCAACTCCTCGATAATCATTAAAAAACATTTGAAAAACAAGAGAAAAAAGCAAAAAGCGGCATTGCTTGGATTGTTCAATGGAAAAAAATTTGGGCATCACAAAAAATAGAGATGGGCCCTATGCTCAATGTATGCGCATCTAATACGCATAAAAATTTATCGGTACTCGATACTTTGCATATCGTAAGCAGTTTGATTTTAAGGAATTCTATACTTCGTACTAATGCAAAGCAACATGCAACTTGGAACTCAGCCATTGTTTCAAACTATTTGGTTGCCCCCACTTGTAAAAAACATTATCCAAACAACACTTAACTCCGTCGGCCATTGAACTTAGGGARAGTATGCGAATCGCATTAATTATAAATAAAAGAAGCTATTCAATRTATGGAAAATGTCTACAATTGCAAAAGCTTATTTCTTTGAAAGCACACATACATGCATTGCAAGTAGAATGCTATCTGCTTTGCAAGGGCAGTCAGACTTCTTCGGTTTTTTAAGTAGTTTTCATTGTACTTTCACATTGTGAATTTAATTAATTTTCACTTTATAAAATATGTTCTTCTTCCAGAAAATATGGAAGAAGATTGTTTACTGAACATACGAAAACGGATTTTTAGTAATAACTGGCATAAAAAGTAAATTGATAATGATAACTTGAGTAAAAATTAAGCTATCTTAATGAAACTTTGTACATGTGATTCTTGGCAAAAGTTGAGGACGGGTCCGTCGACACGTCCACAAAATGAAATTAAATGAAAATCTATGTGGGTTAAAGATATGAAAAATGTACATATCCCCTGAACCACTTAAGATTCAATATCCGAAGTCACTCAGGACAAATCCCTTAAGAAATCTTACAGAAACTGTAAAAATGGATAAAATCGGGTGATAATCCCGCCCACTCCCAATATAACGGTTATGTTAAGAACTACCAAAAATGCGATAATTCATTCACTGAATACGTCAGAGACATTAAATTTTACACCTATGATGGCACAAGAAAACTTTATAGGAGCCGGGGTTATAATTAGACATTGGACGYAGTATCGCACACATTTTGCCGAAAGGGCATATCTCAGAACCTACTCAACCGATCTCGACTAAATTTAGTATATAATRTTATCTTAACATTCCTATCTTCCAGTGCAAAAATGAGCGAAATTAGACTGCAACCATAATAGCCTAATTTAAAGCCCATCTGATTCTTTCACTTTCCAGAGTGCAAATCAAGTACTAATAAATGAATCGCATAAAAATTTGCGCGAATAGCGTCTCTAAAGTGTAACACCTTATCATCAAAAATTGTCCGATTTGCTCCAAAACTATTCAAGCTCCCAGATATGTACCGAATATATGGATAATCGTTCCAATTGCGAACATTTTATCGAAAATATCCCTCAATCTATGAATTCGGAGATAATCCTCTTCTAATAATAGTATTCATGCTTGTCAAATCGGATCAATAATTCTCTTAGCCCCCAAAGAAAGATTTTCGAACTTCCGGTTGACTTTATATCGTATACGTCGACATATATGCGAATATCTTAATGAAACTTACGGTTCATTTTTGTGCCAAAAGTGAATAAAATCGGGTCAAACCTTGATCCTGACAAGTTGCAAGAGTGTGAAATGTTCGGATACACTTCCTTACTTATTTTTCATTAACAGTATACTAAATACGTTTTTCTATTTGGTTGARAGTTTTCAAATGTTTCCAACGCTGTGGTTCAAAATTTCATCAATAAAATATTAAACTGTTAATAAATTTTTTGAAAGCAAAATGAGTTTGAAAAGCGTTTTTTATTGCTGTGTTTGACGCCACCTTAAACAACACGAAGAAAGAAATATTCCACTTTTAAGTATTTAATATCACTTTCACAACCAAACCCATCAAATTTTCTCTCTTAATAATATATATTTTTTGTTATTTGTCAATATAAATAAACAAGTCAATTTATACGAATGTGTGCGCATTCGTTGCAACTATTGCTATATTTAGCTACAGAGTGCTAAAAATATGCCCACACATCGAATAAACTGCAYAACAAGAAAAAACGTTAACTATTATATATATACATACATATGTACATAATGGACACTCTATGTGTATGTAATACAGATGTTTCAAACCTCTTACATTTCCGTCTAGCATTGCCAGAAAATACGCAGTCGACGAAGGATTGACACTTCTCATCGAAAGTGAAAGAGCGCGAAGGGGCTGAAAGTGTCAGAAAAGCGTACAATTGCATTTTCTAGCAATGGAAAGTGTAAAAATAGTGAAGTAATTACACTTGACTACATATGCACATGTGTCTTAGGTATTTGTATGYAGTATGTATGTATGTATACKTTTGCAAGTGAATACTTGAGGGTAGCTCAATAAGTGGGGACAACACATCGGTTGTGTAGTTGAAAGTTTTACAATTTMTTATAGCCTTTTCGCACAAGAGTTAATTAACCGATCTTTGCCCGAGTAAAACTCTAATTTCGATCGATTTATCATCCAAATTAAAATCATTTTTTCTACATTAATTCTTAATCGAATTGAAATCGAGTTGATACTGAAATACAGCTCTGCGGGCTACACACTAAATTTGTCTGTGTTTAACTCTGCTGGTTGTTGCCCATACTATAAATCTGGTTTTGTGCATAGATAAAATAGCAATTAGCTGATGATCATTTGAACCTTCGTTGTAAATTGCAACAGTCATTTTCATTCACTACGAGAATACCAAACACTTTCTGCTGCTGCTTTAGAGAGGTCATGGCTTTATCGTTGAAAAAAAAACATAATGTTGGCAAGAAGCTATGTTTATTTTACATAAATCAGTAGTTAGTACTTATACTATTAAAAAACAGGAAAACCCGGTTGCTTCGGTTRCACCCAAGCTACAATATCTTTCACAAATAAAGTTTTCCATACGGGGAATTAGTTTTGATCGGTCAGCAGCTATATGGCTGGTAATGCTTTAGTGGTCCGATCTGCTCTTTGCACAGTAATAAAAAAAATGTTCTGATATTGAAGAAGAACGTGTTCAAATAGTTCGCGTATATATGTCAAAAGTGTGCCCAATAATGTACAAAAGGTTCGAATAAAATTACTCAGACCATATTTAAGAAACAAACTCGAAAAAAAAGTTTTTTTTCTTACCTTGAAACCCTAACCCCTCCCTTAAAGGTTTTGTTTATTCGATTCGCGATTCTCCAAGTTCTATATCTGTTGTCTTATTTGCTTGCTTTGAGTATGTGACTAGGTGTCAGTGAACTGTAGGTTCAAACCTCAACATACAAGGTGCGTTCCAAAGTAAACAGGACTTTAAAAAAACCGAACAAATGGGGGTTCAGCAAAWTTTTTTTATTTTATTCTGCTTCAATACAGCTTTTTGCACGGTCCAAAAGCATGTCGAACGAGTGTCTTAGCTCGTTGGCCGGTACAGCCGCCARTATGCCGGCGCAAGCCTTTTGAATGGCCCCTATGTCTGCATAACACTTTCCTTTCATGGGCAAATGCATTTTTCCTCAAAGGAAGAAGTCGCACGGTGCTATATCAGGTGAATACGGGGAGTTGTTAATGATTAAAATGTGATTTTTGGTCAAATAATCGGTCACAAGCTGTCCTTCAAATGTTTGARTCTGAGCAATTTTTAGTCGTCAGTCAATTTGTGCGGAACAAACGGTGCACACATCTTTCGTAAGCCCAATTGTTYGGTCAAAACGCGATAAATCGATGTTTTGGAGATGTTCAATTCCACTTCCATGAATTTCAATGATGGTTCCGGGTGATTTTTAATGAATTCACGCACAGTTTCGATGGAATTTCCGGTGATCACGGATTTTGTTTGGCCCACATGTTCATCGTCATTTATGTCCTCACGACCACTTTGGAACCGATGAAACCACTCGTGGTCATATCGCCATAAACTTGTTTCATCAATTGAAACGTTCCGGTAAAAGTTTTACCAATTTTAAAACAATATTTAATGTTGGCTCTTTGTTCGATGCTAATTTTTGCACCGACAACACAAACATACTGACACTTAAAATGCAATAACTTCACTTCCAATATATGAAATGTTATGAAAATCTCACTGGATAATCGATAAAGATAGCAGAGACTAACGCACCATTCGACATATAGATGGTGCCATCAGGGGGCGCTAGATTCCTGTTTACTTTCCAACACATCTTGAGTGCTATAATGTACTAGTGCCTCTCAAAATTATACGCATTTATTGAATTAAGTAAGTGATGTGGAGGCATTATTGCTATCAGATTAAAATTATCTAACTTTTCTTAAAGCAAATTAAGTAATTTAATACTGTGTTTTTGCTTTTCATTCATCATTACAGACATTGATATGCATGTACTGTATAGTATGTTTATAGAGTAAACAATATTTGGAGATGAACGAACGCAGTCACCGTTGATGAAGTCGAAAAATAATTTAATTTGCTGATTTGTAAACAATTTTATATTCGCTTAGTGCGAGTTCACTTTCTAATAGTTTCTTGTCTACTTCCTATATTTGCTTGCTTGTACACGTGTATATTCATATACATATGTTCGTAAAATCCACTTGAATATTTGACGTCGAACAATTCATTCTGTTTGCAGAAAAATCGTTTTCGGTCCTCCATAAAATGGCAATGATCTACGTATTCACATACAAAAATACATATCTTTGGAAAATTCTTGAAGAAATATCGAGTAGGCGGATGTTGCAGAGGCCTAAGAACACATTAATAACAGCTCTCACACAATGTTTACATTGATGTGCCAAGTTACACTTTTCACTGTAAAAATATTTTTTTTATAAAAAATGTAAAAATGTTTTTTTTATTTTATCTAAACAAAATGGCAGCATTCAATATAGCGGTTTAACACTTTACTATCGGTACTGATCGGATAAAAGCTATCACCACATTTTATTCATAATTCCTTAACAATTTTCTATCAATATTAATTTGTTATAGGAGTGTTTTGTAATTTGATATTTGTACATAATATTGTACTATATTTACTTGGTTTTAGACATCTATGCATAACGTACTRTGTGGCGTATGAGTAACATTTTTTCATAGAAATTTTTATTCTACAATAGAACTTTTTTCGTATATCATGAAGTATATTGTGTAGTATATAAACAAATTTTTTCGGAMTTTTTTGACGACATCTACCGGTGAAATGGGTGGGTGAATGAGATGCGTTTTTTCACTGGAGGACACGATTTATTATGTTTGGATCACCTGATACACAAAAACCCAATTTATTCTTAAAAACTACGTGAATGGTTATCGTCCCTACTAGAATCAGGAAAAAATGTTGATAAATAAAAAAGTAATTAACGTTTTGTGTTTTTTGTTTTTAATTCCCCCATGCTTTTTTACATAAATTTTGTCATAACAGTGTCAATAAATTATGAAAAATAATGAATCTAGTAGGGAGGATAGYCAGGCGTTTTGTGAACATTAAAACAACAATTAGCAAATCGGTTGAGTAGTTCGACCGGAATCATGTCCGCCAGTTTAAAAAACTGTGTTTTGATGCGATTTCATGCGCCAGGTGTGCACTACGAACGTCGAGCGGTATTATTATTTTTGGAATTTTTGTGAAATCCTCCAATGGTAAAGGGGGTTTCTACACTAATTCTAAGGGTATAAGAGAACAGGAAATGCAAAAAAWWTKTTTTTTTTTKAATAAAGATTACCCYACTGAYCCCTTAAAAGAGTGCAAAAATTAATGATGCGGTATATGGAAATGTTGGATACATTTAATTTTAACTTGAGAATATGTAATTATTCAATGGGTTTAATATTGTATTTCGCTCTTGTAACATTGCTTTGTGAGAAAACGTTGAAAATATTTATTGTATTCAAAAGTGTTCACTTTTAGCGATTTCAGATTTATTTCATATATTTAGCTTCTCACTTTGAACATATGTAAGAGATTTTAATTTCTCATTAATCATGCTGAGTAAGAACGAATCAATTCGGGTTATTTTTTCAGGAAAAATACGATTTTCCACTTCCGGTCCTTCACTTCCAGAAATTAATAGTGTTGGTATTAGTATATTATATTTATTTGAGTTGTATCTTCAACTCTAGCTGAACTCCCGGGTTAAGTCTTGTATCAAATTTCATATATGTAGGTAGCAAGCCCCAATTTTATTTAAGCCATTTAATAACATTAAAATGCAGTTATATAAATTTTAAAATTGTGTTAGCATATGTTGTGCTTATAATCTGTAGACGAAACGTGGGACATCGTGCTTACACCTAAAAAATATTATTCTAGTACTTGGAATCTATGAATTAGTCAGTTGGGTTTTATTACTCAAATTCCAGAGCATTTTTCACTATTTATCGCTTGCGGAACCATTTCTTCACTTTATGCACGTATACTTTATTTGTTTTTATACCCAGAACAGAGTATATTGAGTTTGTCATGAAGTTCGGAACACCCAAAAAGAATCGTCGGAAACCCCATAAAGTCTATAAACATATAAGTATATATAAAAGTTCAACTTGACAAGAGAAGTCGATTTTGTCAAGTCTGTCTATCCATCTGTATATACTCGAAGTAGTCCCTCAGTTTTAGAGATATTGATTTGAAATTTTGYAAAYGTGCTTTTATCTTCGAGAAGCTGCTGTGTTGGAACTGCCGATATCGGATCACTATAGCGTAAAGTTGCTATACAAACCGACTGAGCAATATCAAGTTCTTGTAATGGAAAACTTTTCTATATAACAAAATCTCGGACACCTATAGCGTAAAGCTGACATAGAAATTGACTAAACGATATCTAAATCTAAAAAAAATATTTTTATAATTTTTTCTGAGCGTAACACATATGCACATTATATATTATATAAATATATTTATGTAAATAATATTATTTCTTTCGATGCTTATTAAACTTGCCTCTATTGCTCTCTTAGTAATTTCAGCGAGAACACTTGAAACTTTTTCTAAACTTCTTGAGTATTTATTAATGTTTAGTTAAAGTTAGAAATTTCGCTGAAAAAAAATAATAATGCAAAGTTAAATAAAAGAGCTTACCTTTGAGGTATAAATTCTTACATATATGTATATATAATAATTCGCTATATTGTTAAAAACTCGTTGGAGAAGTATCCTATATACACATATATGTACGTATGTGCAGTCACTTAATTAACACCGGGTAAAATCTCATTAATAAAAATTATGACCGTTAAATCCACATACATTTKTATATACGAATGTTTGTATGATTTCTCTGAACGAATATCTTAACAGCTGAACAGACTTTAAACTACATACCAATGTACGTATGGATAAACATATGTATATTTATTTTGTGTCAAAAAGCGAAAAAATTCAGGTAAATAAGTRTGTACATACATATGAGTACGTATGTAGGTGTCCGGGTGTTATTGTCGTGAACCGGGCGAAGTTGAGCCGCAAAATATTGAGTCACCGCGTCGTCGTTCACTTGTTCGCGAGATTACCCAACTAACGGCCGACCAAAACAATTTATCCAAGAGAGTGACACAATATGGAAGCTAATACGACGCCGCAGCCAACAAAACGTCCGATGACAACAAAAACCTTGATCTGCGTGGGCTAAAGAGTGGCGGACGCTGCACATTATAAATTCAATYAGACAAAATTTTATTTTCATTTAGTTAAGATCAACTGTAATCCATGCACATATGTATGTACGAGTGATTGTGTGGCAGTATAAAAATAAAATTAAAAATATATTAAAAACGTATAAATTAAAGCGAAGACAAAGCATGTGCTAGTTGTTATTGCTGTTGCTGCTGTCGCTGTGCTCTCCGTTAGCGCCGGCAGCAGCGCCGTCTGCTTGGCCAACARCCCGTTGCTTCCAACGTTGTCGCATCAGATTTAGATTCATGAGATTGCGTTTGCTATTCTAACTGCATATTGTTCCAAGTTGTTTGGCAGCTTGCCTGGCAGAGTGTATGTCGGTGGCGGAACGAACATACATACATACACGTTCTCAAACGGTCCACCGCTCCTACTTGCGTTGACTGTATACATAATTCATATGCGTGCCTATATGTGTATGTATGTAAGTCATCGACAGCTGATTCAGTTGGTTGATTAAAATGTTTTCATTTATTTACTGAAAATCAAATCGTATGAATTTCTCAATTTTTTCTAAATTCTCACAAACAAATTTGTCTATATACATACACACAAATAAATATATACGTAGATATATCCAAAAGAACCAACCACCGAAATCTCGTGTGATCGAAGTGTAGTGAAGGTGACGCAAATACTCGTACCAGATGTCAGATGTCTTTGATCAACTGGCTGCCAACGTCCAATTGTTCAAAAAATCGATCGCGCTTGTAATTTTTGTTGGATATTTATGACGCTGAGGAGTCGGTGGTTTGCGTTTGTGCTTATCAAGTGATTTATGTCGGTGGCTGTGATTGACGTAACTTTCGCTTATAATTTGCAGAAAACTTAATAACAATTTAAAAATAATTTCTTTTTGGTGATTTAAGWGAAAGTGTAATTTTGGTTTAGATTGCTCAGTGGTTTGTAACGGTGTGCTTTCGTTAGCAAACAACRAAACTTACAAAAATACAAATTTGASAACACAAAAACTCATTGAAAATATTTGTATAGCTGYTATGTGTGTATGACTTTAAAATCAAGCTAAAATGGATAGAACAATGTATGGAAAATTTGATCCCGGTGCACGGCAGCCTTATCGTACGATACGAGCGAAAGGAATACAACCCGGATGTAAGTAGCATGTCCGTGTTTTTAACACTATTTYTAAGGCAATTGTTTAATATTTCAAATTTCTGTGTCGTCATTTTAAAATTTTGGAACTCTTTAAGAAATTGTTTAATTGGCTCATAAAGAACGAAATCGAATATACGAATTTTCTTTCTTTTAAAAATTAGCGGCATTTTATACTCTTGCGACCAGTTGCTACAGAGTATTATAGTTTTGTTCACCTAACGGTTGTACGTATCACCTAAAACTAATCGAGATAGATATAGGGTTATATATATATATATATAGATACATATAAATGATCAAGGGACGAGAAAAATTGAAATACTGTTGACTGTCTGTCTGTCTAACCTCCGTCCGAAACTTGCTATATAGATTCCCTGGTAAAAAAAAAATTTGAGTTTGTAGATGGGCGTAAATGGCCACGCCCACAAATCGACATTAACCGAAAACACATAAAGTGTCATAACTAACACTAAATTAATATATGAAACTGTAATTTATTACAGAGGTCAAATTTTTTTTTGAAAAAGTGACCGTGGCCACGCCCATTAGCAAGTTTAATGTACATATTTGCTAAACCGCTTAAGAAATAGCAACGAAATTTGCTCAGTACAGATCTTATAAATACTTCTACCGACAGTGTGAAAATGGATGAAATCGGAGGAAATCCCGGTCACTCCCCCTTTGACGGTACTGTTAAAAACTATTAAAAGCGGGATAAATCAATAAATAAATACGCTCGCGACCTTAAATTTTACCAGCAAGATGGTATGAGATGGCTTTACTTGAACTGGTGTGAATATAGTACGTGGCTTTCTTTTCAATTTTCTATTTCACGAGGTGAAAATGAGCGAAATCGGACAATAACCACGCCTACTTTCCATATAGAACAATTTTAAATTCCACTTGATTCGTTCAGTTTCCAGTACACAAGGCAAGAAGCAATTAATATAATGGGATACCACTTTGCACGARTAATAAATAMAMWGTTCAGGCCCCTAGGTACCGAATATTTAGACCTCGGTACCTACAGTGTAACTGAAATTGAGGGTAATCYTTCTCTTATAATGGTATGTCTGTTTGTCAAAATTGGATTGAATCGGACCCCCATATACTTAACATAAAAATTGTCGAACTTCCTTGACCTTGAACCGCATATATCGGCCAATATTTGAGTTATCCCAATATTTGAGTTATGTGTATGTCAGTGTATGAGTTATACATAGAATATGTATATGTACAGTGGACCAATAAAGTTTACACACACCTAGTTCTAGTGAATTACGACACGTTTATTTGTTTTAAAATTAATAAATTTTATGTTTGTTTTCTATCCATTTCAAAATATGTATATTTAACATTAAATATAGCACATCAAATTATTTTTTTTTTTTAAACAAATAAAAGAAATTAGTGCTAATGCTTAAAWTGGTCATAATTTATATCAAAAAAGATTGCGCACACTGATGATTATTTATATAAATCACAAGTAATTACAATATTTTTAGCAGTTTTTTGGCCTACAATTTGCTGCTATTTTTGTCCCTAGACATCGATGTATGCTCCCCACTCAATTTCTGGTATTATTTCCGTATATTTTGACCCACTAAGTCCATGATTCAGCTTTTTAGCCTTCTTTGATGAAATTCGATGTCCAGGGGTTTGGGTCGGTATCCTATTGGAAATTGATTTTGCTGCTATAACCAGCCGACTTAAGCACACTTAAAATTTAAATTATTTTGTTAAAATGATCAGAAACATGTTTTTATCCATTTTCAAATGTATACAAAAAAATAAATCCCGAAACAGTAGGGAATGTATGGAATAGTGCTGGTTATCATAGACGAATCGCTCGTCGTAAGCCATACATAAGTAAGGTTAATAAAAAGAAGAGGTCGGCGGTTGTTAAACAATATTTTAACAAACCGTATTGGTTTTGGGAAAACATTGCGTTCACCGACGAATCAAAATTTCATATATTTGGTTCAACAAGAGCACGAAAAGTGTGGAAAAAGATCAATGAAGAGTCACAAGGAAAAATGTATTGCCATGGTAGGGGTAATGTTATGGTTTGGGGGTATGTGCCTACATCTGGAGTTGAACACTGGATTTTTTTTAGTAAAAAAATGGAAAAGCATATGTATCTGAACGTTTTAAGAAAAAAATTTMAATTTTAAGTGTGCTTAAATCGGCTGTTAATAGTGGCCACTTCTATTTATAACAAGATAACGACCCAAAACACCCGTCTCATCTTGTACGTGCAGGGTTGTTATGGAATTTAAAATAACTCCATAGGTCCATAGGCAATCACCATACATTAATCCTATTCAAAATATCTGTAACTTTTTTGTAAGCCAAAACCTGCTAAAACTTATGTAATTACTTTTGAATTATATKAATAATCTTTGGTGTAAGTAAACTTTTTTTTCATATAAATTAATGAAAATGCGGCTTTAGCACTAATTTTTTTTATTTGTTAAAAAAAAAATATTTCGAAATGAAATATTTAATGCTAAATATACATACCTTGAAATGGATAGAAAAAAATCCGCAATCACAAAATTTATTAATTTTAAAAGAAATAAACGTATCGTAATTTACTTGAACGAGGTGTGTGTAAACTTTATTGGTCCACTGTATATAAAATTGCTAGAATTTCGATCCTCTGGTTTGCATTTTACACCTTAAAGAATTTTCGAGGCTTCGATTCTTGCAAGTTGCAAGAGTATAAAATGTTCTTTTGCACCTGCACTTAGCCTTTCCTTACTCGTTTATATTTTGAAAATGATATAAATAATCGTTCCAACCACCTCGTATACTTATCGAATAATGCAATCGATTTTATATCGTTCTATAAAATATAATATTTTCATACGACCAACTTTAAAGAGAATATTGGCATTTGGCTAAGAAAAACATAAATAAACAAGCAAAAACTTACTAAAAAACYTGTTCAGAAAAAAACGCTTAAAAGGTAACTATTTACAAAACCACCAGAACGACAAAAATTTGTTCAAGACTTAAGATCAGAACAGTTTGATCAGTTTCAGTTGATATGGTGAAAATAATTAGACTCGTTTAACTCTTTACAATTCTTTAATTGTTGGCTGGGATGATTTTTGTGACCGAACATATTACTTTTATTAAACCCAGTAAGTCTTAATTATTCTCTGAGTTTATAAGTTATATTTCTTATTATTTTTATTTACACACCAGCTATTTCAACCGTTATATTTAGGTTTAAATTTAAGCTCATTTAGTTTTTAAGAGAATTGAATATGGTAGAAGAGATTGTTAAACAAAGGGGATGCCGGTCATAAGTAGACCCAAACTTTCATTATGGCTAGGAAAGGTTATCATTTCAGAGAGTTCTCGCCTTYTGGAAAACAGATGGTTGGGTATCACACAGAATTTACTCTTTTGCGTTGTCTTGCTGGTATGATTGCGATATATCCACTAATGCTTATAATTGCCTCTATCTCACAATATGAGTTTGCACACAGCATTAATAGCTTCCGGGACAAAAMCTAATTTTGGACGACTTTCCCAAAATTCGTCTTGGAGTGATTTACGACCTCGATTGATTCACCATGTGGTTTATCGATGGTAAAACACTGGCCATTGATTACGCTTCGTCGCAAAAAGCTTAATTAAATTCGTCGTTGCACTGTTGCTGAGTTACTCGAAAATGTTTGCTGTTTAATTCTATTTTTTTAGCCAAGATGCATATTTCAGGTTACATTAAGCAACACAAAAAGGGTCGAATGTCAAAACGTTAAGAGTATGCAAAACATCAAAAATGTCAAACTTAACGATAAAATTTGAGCTACCAAATTGCAACACTACGGTTGCCAAATCCCAAAATATGAAAGGGCAACGTACGTAACATGAAGTTAACCGCAATGTCGAATTTCTAAATATTGGTTGAATGAGAGTTATTTTTAGTTTCGAACATGACTTTTATATGAAAGGTGCCGGATGCTTACTCCATCTCACTCGTTAGCATCCTATTGATTGTTATTCTAAAATTGTAATGATTTCAAGGTATCCAGAGGATATTGCGAGATTCAAAATGCACCAATATTTGTGAATCTTACACCCAAATTCATATCTAAATCAACTTAATAAGTTTAAATTACTTATTATTGAAGAGAAATATATAGATATTGCAACAAAATTATGGCATATAAATATGGATGTGTGGGTGTACTTCTCTAGAAGTATTTAAATCAATGCAAAAAAGTTGAATCTCATAAAATATCAACTTACTTTCAATTATAGGTCGTTTTCAATGTATGTTAATTTATTTAAAAATAGAGGTAACCTCAATCCCATTTAAATTATATAATTAAGTAAGAACTTTTAGGAATTATATAATTATAAAAATAATTTAGTGAATCCTGAATTTGAAAATTTMAAATCAGAAGATATCCGATCAAGAAATAATAAGCCTATCACCACTTACCGATAACTCAAAGGTCGCAAGTTTGTAGCGCTGAGAATCGAAGAATGCAGTTACACCTTACTTTTCGAACACATACTAAATATTTTTCTTTAAACTAATATAAAAATAAAACAAGAAAAAACATTAACTTGCACTGAAGTTCTGTTAGTAACTATGTGTTCAGTTTGTATGGAAGCTATATGCTATAGTAATCCGATATGAACAATTTCTTCTTGTTGKCTTAGAAAATAATTTATACAAAATTTCGTGAATACTATATATCTTGTCAAATGTGAAAGTTTTCCATACAAGAACTTGATTCCGATCGTTCAGTTTATATGACAGCTATATGTTATTGTAGTCCGATAACGGCAGTTCCGACAAATGATTAACTTCTTGAAGAGAAAATGACGTTTGYAAAATTTCAAAACGATATCTTAAAAACTGAGGGACATGGCTAAATCGGCTCAGCTCGACATACTGATAATTTATATATGTATGTATATACTTTACAGGGTCTCCGACCCTTCCTTCTGGGTGTTACAAACTTCGTGACAAACTTAATATACCCTGTTCAGTTTATACAAATTAATTGAAWATAGCTCGTTGTGTACATTTTTTGCCCACGACACACACAATTCGTTGATTTAAAAGCGTATTAACATACAAATCTACCAGCATCGGCAAATTTTATTGACACCACTGTTTGCTTGCGCTCATAGAAGCAGTAAGTAATCAAAGCCGGCTTTCAGGCGGAGTTATGCGCCTTTTGGCTATGCAAAGTTTCTCTCCTTCACTCAGCTATTTTGTTTGTTGTATAGTATATTATGTTTGTTGCAACGGGCAAGAATTGTGGACTATGTGACTAAAACTTTCAATTGCATTTATAACTTTTACAACACTTTATTTGATACTCAAATATTATTATTCTGGTAAACAGCAGAAAGCAAACTAKGCTGCTCAAAAATGTATGTACATACTGTATATACATATATTCAATGTAGCAAAATAAATTTCTGGAATATGTTCTATTTCATAATTCAATAATTCAAGAAAATACTTTTGATGCTCAAATATCTTTTGAGGTGACGCAATTGAGCATCGTTTAAGCCAATCAGATTTTTATTGATCACTTGACATTTGTCAATTCTAATAAAACCCAACCCACATGAATTTTGAAGAATATTCGAACTGCATTTGTGTTTTTACTTGTGTTTACGTCTGCAACTTGTATCGCTKTCATTGTTATTGTTTCGAGGTGCATAAGTGGCGCTTAAAAAACAAATAAGCTTATGAACGGTTCTAAGGAGAGWATAAATATTATTATAAACTATTGTTATAAATTTCATAACATTTTCTACTTAAGTAATCTGCATAAGGAGTTGAGTTGATTTAGCCATGTCCGTCTGCCCGTATATGCAGAAACTAGTCCTTCAATTTTCGAGACATCGATCTGATTTTTTGCACACGTTCTTTTCTACACAAGAAGCTGCTCGGAACCTCCGATATCGGACCTCTATAGCATAGATCTRCAATATAAACTAAACGATGAAAATCATGTTCTAGTATTGAAAACATTTTTTGGTGGGATATCTTCACGAAACCCAGATTATTATCAAAGGTAAAGACAGAGTTCTCGAYATTTATTTTTAGATCGGACCATTATAGCGTAGAGCTGTCATACAAACTTAACGATGAAAAGAAGATGAAAATTTGGCACGGTTTGAGACCGAAGGCACTGCTATAACAGCCGAGGAAATGGTTCAAAGTGGATCACTATTAAGCAATTAAAACTTATTCGTTATTAAAACTTAACGTTTTTCCTTTTTTTTTTTAATACTTCTTTAATATTTTTTAATTGTAGTTTTATTATTKTGAAGTCTTTCATATTTCATATTTTGTTATATGTAACCATATTTAAGATGGTGATGGGTTGCACAAATTTTTTGAAACAACAATTGAAAGATTACTATTCAATGTTTGTGTGTGGCCAAAAAAAATCACACAATTATCATTTTTTTTTTGCTTTGTCTTTGTTTTATTTTTGAATTTGTTGTCGTCGTCGTAAATTAGTTTTTCGTTCACTCGACTTTTAATATTTGTTTAGTTTTGGTTGCTAAATTTAGTCAAAGTCAAATGACTCATTCATTCGTCGCAAYATCACACATTAGCCAGATATGCTGAAAATTCTAAACGGCCGCMTGACAGTGCAACTAATTGGTAAATGCATTGCTCAAATCATATATACATACATACATATATATGTAATATATATGCGTTCTTTTCGCATATGCGTTGTCAACCTAGTAAAGCGAGCAAAATGGTTTTGGAGTCAAAAATTCCCATACGTACTTAATACGTTTAAAAAAGTTTTGAGAATAATTAAAATATTGATATTACTGAAATAGTGACAAAAGTCTTTGAAGAACGGAAATTTTTGAGATCAAGGAGTGATTTGGTCGTGTCTGCTTATTTAAGCTTAGTATCCAGCTCTCAAGAAATGTAAAAACTTCATATAAAAAAACGCGTAAGAAACGGTATGGAACTCTAAAGAAATATAGTACTAATTTTTAATACATTTTTTTAATAAAATGCGAATATGGCAAACCTGGTTTTGCGAAGAAACATGAAATCAACAATTGTTTCYTGAAGGAAATTCAAAGTAATCGGTAAATTAATCCTAAATTASTTAAATTCATTATTTTGAAGTATATTTCTTTTTGAAAGCTTTTGAAATGGCAATAAAATATTTATGTTACAACACACATACGTACATACATAATACGCATAAAGTTTATTTCTTTCGTTTATTCTCTCTTGCTTTTCTATTGTGGATCATTTACAATGCGTAACCAGCCGTCAAAATTACTTGAAGAAAAAATTTTATTTTTTACTTCAGCAATTACGTGAGAGCTGGATACCAACCTTTAAGTGAAACTGCAGTTTTCATATTTTACAAAACAGAGCCAGCCGAATATATTTATTCAAAATAATTCGCTCGAAAGATGAGCAGCTTATATTCAGCAGACAACAGTAAAACGTACTTAATTACGACAGTTAAATCATAATCAAAGTATTCATACCGAAAACAGTTAGAAGATATTGTGTGTTAACTACACTAAGGTCGAAATACTGTGATCACTACTTAYGTAAAACAAGRAAAAATGTTAACTTCGATTGAATTGCACGCTTCACAAATGCAAAAGATTCCATACAATCCCGAGATTCTATAGTMCACYGATCTGAACAATTTCTTCGGAGATTGTCCGAATAATTCATGCTAAATTTCGTGGGTCATTTTGAATGATAGTGTTCCAATTTTGGCGGTTTCGACAAGCGAGCAACTACTTGGAGAAAAAAAAAACGATTTGTCTAAAAAACTATACGGATAGGCGGCAAAACGGAAGAACATGGACAAATCGACTCAGCTTGTCTGCTAATTATTTATATATGTATATACATATACATATATTTCTAAAGTATCCGACGTTTCCTTCTGGGTGTTATAAACTTAATATACCCTGTCCGGGGCATCAAAAAATTATTACATGAAACATGAAGGCTCAGTTTAATAGAGCTTTGGGTTGTATAAAATATAAATTAAAATATTACAATGTCGTATGTTATTTGTAAGCATGATTGGACTTTATATTAAAAAATAACCTGCTTCTTATAAAAAAAAACCTCATGAACATGTTTGCTTGCTTAACTATTTTGAAATTCTCATCAACCTTGCCCCACAGTAAATCGCCCCCGTATTAAGTAGAAAATCTGGCATACTGATATGTTTTCGTTTTCTATGTATACCTACTTGTTGTTGCTTTTTTGGTTTTGTTTTTCTCATTGTACGCGGCGTTCGCAATGATCAAGGTGAGATCGGCGTCAACGAGTGCCACATGTGGAAATAAGTATCTGTTGCTTTTTCGACATTTTCAGCAACGGTTAAAAGGAAGACGATTTCGGAAGCTGCAGCCTGCAGGTAGTGTTATTATACATGTTAATGAGTGATATTCGGCTAGATGAGTAGACGAGTTTTTCTCGCATTTCAAAAAAGAAAAAGGAGCAAAACGATTCAACGGTAGAGCCGCATAAAGTTCTCACTCATGTTAGAGCGCATAAAATATAATTCTTATAATTAAAATCATGTGTTGGAGTCGTTCCCAAAACGAGTGAATTATTGATTGAGTGAGTTGCTGCTGTGCTCAATACAGCAGCTGCTCTGCTTGCTTGGCGCGCTTGTTCGATAGCATGCGCGTTTAGTTGCCATCGAGATTTTGCAAGCGCGTAGCAAACCGAAAGATATTTTTGGGAAAYTTTTCAATTTATATTAATATAGTACATATTAAAATTACTTTTTTTCCTGAGGTAAATAGCACAAAGCGTGACATCGAGTTGAGGACGTACGCGCGTATAATAGCAGTACCAGCAATTATATCGAAGATCCGTGAAAGCATAATAAACAGAAAATTTACGAAAATCGCAAATACATTTTCAATCAATATTAAATACCTCAAGTCGACTTACCTTTGCTTTATGCAATTTTCTTCTATATCTATATTTTTTGTTCTTGTAATAAGTTATCCATGTGTGTGCAAYATCAGCTGTGTTCTCATCGCTTCTGTTCATCAGTGCGCGTCTGCCTGCGAGTGCATGTGTGCAAGTGTGCATTATGCGTTACCATGTCCGACTATGTGCTGTGAAATATTATTGTTTGTGCAACCACAATTATTAAGCATAACAATAATAGCAAAAACAATTAACACAGAAATGCCACTACAAGCTGTTCTGCTGCTGCAACTGAATGTCAATAACTTTTGCCTCTTGTGTGCTATAAATATGACGATTACTATAATAAATAAAAATACAAACTACAATTAATATAAATAACAATCTTCGCTGGAATTTTAACCGCCCTCGGCACAATGTGCAACCGCATCTTCATCGTCATGACAGACAGACAGACATACAGTTCAGTTAAATTGAGTTGATTGATTAAGGCGCGCTGCACACATACATATGACATACATATATTTACTTACATATACTTTTCTCTAGCTTGCATTCGTATGTAGTCATTGTGTCACACTTGTGATAAGAAAGTTTGCAGTTTAAACATAATTTTGCTTTGAAAAATATATTTCCTTCCTAGTTTTTTGCATTGCAAATGGCATAGAAACATTATTGTTATGTATTTATCTAGATATCTGGAAGTATTCTTAAAACTCTTTTCCCTAATCCTTTTAATAACACATTAGGATATAATAGATCTCGCTGTTTTTTTAATAACATTATAATTTTATTACAAGGGAATGGTTACAATGGTTATTGCCCATCGTTAGTSACAACTTTTTCTCATCTTTCTCGATGAACATTATGATAAACTGTTTCCCTTGTAATGCTATCCAAGAATGAACCAAATATTTGATGCCTGTCTTTTAAATGGAACTGCTGAGACAGACCATGTTTCATTGAACGGAACAAATATAAAATCCCCATTTCAGAGTTTCCAGGTTGGTTTTAACGGTTTTTGGTAACGTAAGGCTGAGCGTTGTCATGCAGCAGAATAATTTTTTTCGTGCCTCTACTGATTTTGAGGRCGCTTTTCGCATAGTTCTCTGCGGTTTCTGATTCATTCCCGCGCATGTAGTTGGCTTGGCGGACGATTTCCAATGCCGAAGCATCCTCTTACGTTTGACACGGTTCCGCATAGAACAACGTCTCCAATTCCCCGCCTTAGAAGGGTTTTGGCCTTCATTCACCCTAACGGTTATTAATATCGTAATCACTGTCTCTGAAGCGATGAAGCTAATTACGGCACATTGTTTCACTTCAGCTTTTTGAAAAAATAATATCAACTCTTCTCGCAAATGACTAAGGTTGAAACCCAGTTTCTTTTCCAAATATGTAGATTAGGCTTATCAGGTTCAAATAGATCAAGACTAACTGCTGGAACCATCCATTGACATACAAGTTGCCGAGAAGGTTGTAACACCTTGAAAAAATGTCGGAGACCCTTTACGGTAAATATATAAATTATCAGTGTGACGAGCCTTTTCCCTTTAGCCATGTTCACGAAATATTCCTTCAATTTTTGAGAAACGATAGGAAAATTCACACATGCACGGTTCTTTCCAATAAGTTTCTCATTTGTCCGAACCATTTATATTGCACGACTGTAACAATAAGTTGCCATATGAACTGACCGGGAACAACTTGATTAGAACTAGAAAAACATTTTCCGAGGCGAGCGCATTTTCGCATTTACATAATATGCGAATTTAGTATTGGTTCGACTTTTAGCGTTCACTCTGCGGGCACTCTTTGATGCAAACCATTGGCTGGTTTTGWTTTAGTGAAACTTATAGTTGCTATAAGAAACGCATCAGCTTCGGCGAAAGTTGACGTTTTTATTTCAGTTTGATTTCAGTAAAATTTAAATATGTAAGAAAGTACGTTTTTTTTTTAATAACCTCGAAATGCCGTCACCGAAATCAATGAAATGTGTGATGCGCTCTGATTCTTTGCCACTTTCGACGATTTTTTTTCCAATTGCTACCGATGTATATTGGGTAATTGGTTTTTTATTTTTTGTGCAGTTGGCATGGAAATTCTCAATCGATTTTGAAATCTTTGCGGTCGTCACGCCAAAAATAAATTCATAAATACAAATACTTTTGTGTGCCACTTTCTGTACATTTGAATTTCGCGTGAGTTTTCGTAATGCTTGCACACAAACAAACTCATAAATCCATTCATATCAAATGAATTTAGAAGGTGGGTGTGCCGCCTAATTTTCGTTTCCGTCTGCGAAATAACTTTTCCCAATTCTGCCTACTTCTTTTTACATATTACAACATTAGAACTCCGTCACCGACGTTTTTCGCCAACGCGATTTCGCCGCCTAATACACAGCTTTTGTACTCCGCGCACGTATGTATGAAACATATTTTATACGCACATACAATGTGGCATATAACTGCGCTTGTAAATCAGCCGGTCAGACGACCTCTGTATTCTAGGCCATTTGCTGTTACCATTCGTGCTCAGACAGGTGTTCGATTATCCGCTTTTGTTTTTGCCGATATTTTTCACTGCTCGTACGTACTCGTAGCGCAATGTTTTTATTTACGCTTCGCGAATAATGTAACACATCTCTCGGCACCTCCCGCTTGCGAACTTTGTTTCGTTTTTATTACGCTCAGTATTTGAATAGCGCATTGTTTGTTGTGGTTGTGTATAATCTTCCATCGTTTGTTTATGTTATTCTAATTGTTGTGATTGGTGTGGTTGCAGATTATTCGCGTGTTGTTTTTGTTGTCATTGTGTGGTAATTGATCGTCAATATTTGAAAGCTTTTTGCTTAATTGAAAAAGTCCTCAAGCAAGGTGGTAGATATTAAATAAAAATTATGAGAGTCACATATGGTTTTGGTTGAGTGGCTTCATTTAAGTAATAATATTAAATCGATTCTAAATTTTTGATTTAATTTTAATAACGACTTTATTTTTTATTATGTCGATAATAATATAATAATTATTTCATTAGAAATTTTCTGACTGGAAGATAGAAAAAATTTCTTAAAAGTATGGGCTAGGGTTTCAAATTAAAAAAMAATATTTTTTTCCAAATTCATTACATAAATATGGAATTATGAATATTTGATAATATAGGGTAATTTGTACCTTGAAAGCCTAACCCCTCGCTTTATAATATTAGATGAGGCTTTCATCGTGGATTATAATAATTAATATTTCGTTGAATAACCTAAATTTTTAACACAGTTCCACAACTCCGAGTTGTGGTTTATGAGGGCCTAGAAACGTTTTATTGGAATTCTTTTCCAACCCCCTTTCACTGCCTGCCACAAATTAGTCTAATTTGTTGGTTTCTCTTTCTCTACTCTTTTCTTGATATCGGTCCAGAGTTTCTTTTATGGGTTTGAGGCCAGGTGACTGAGCAGACCACCGCACAACCTCAACCACGTCGTCTCTAAACCATTCGTTTACGCACTTTCTAGTATGTTTAGAGTCATTATGCTGTTCATATACCCATACCAATGGCATATTCCATGAGTCATATAGGAACATTACCCTTTGATCCATRATGCCTTAAATTAAATGAATAAGAACAGTTTCAGTATTAAGTGCCAAATTTAGTTCGTCACGGATGTTCCTAGCAATGATAGGATTACTTTTGCAGTATCATACTATATTGCGATCGTCTGTAGTGGATGGTTTGCTCTTTATTCCACGAGTTTCATTTTAATTTTTATRATAATATAAATCATTTACTACCATTTGAGGAGAGCATTTTATGATTTCTTGGATCTTTTTCTACTTTTGGATTCTTGGATGTTTTTTCTACTTTTCTCAATTTATCGTTTCCCGCTTTCCTTCTGTACAATGCTTTCCTCTAAAAAATCGTCTACTTTATAGTCAAGTTGAGTTGTTCAAATCTTCTCTAAGCTGACAAAATTATAAACCCTTAAAAAATTAAGACTATTTTCAATTTATAAAATATATCTCTATCTGCTTACTTCAAAAATACTCGATGCTCGATCTCTAATTCTAATATAATTATACGATTTATTTCTGGTACAATTGTTCAAAGTTCAAAGAGAAAATCAGAGATAAAATAACTGTCAATAGTTAAATATTATTATCATGTACCTAAGCTATATCAGGTCACTAATAATATAACCTTTGAAAAGTGAGAAGTTTCAAATTAATACCGTTTAAAATGCTGCCTCATTATATTACATTATATAAACGCTCTATATTATGTATACCTTRTAAAAATGTTCCATTTTTAATTTGACAAAAGAACAAAAACAAACCAACTATTTCATTCGTAATTTACATTACTGAGCTAAACAAAATTAGTCAATTCATTATAATTAGTAAAAAAAAACTTAATTAAGGAAGAGCTAAGTTCGAGTATAACCGAACATTTTATACTCTTKCAGTTTTGGAGGTATTAACCCGATTCAACTCATTTRTAGCATACTGGCAGGAAATAATGCTTTCAGAATTTCAATTATAAATCTAAAACATTGATCAATATTTTTGGTAAAAAGTCGACTATGTATAGATACTGGTGTTCAAATATTCGTTCCTAGGCGCTTGAACAGTTTTTGTTGGATTTGTACACTTTTTGGCCATATGGTGGCATAGTAAGGGCATTATTCATGCAAAGTTTTATTCCGTTATATTAAATGCTTCTAGATTTGTATACTGGAGATTGAAAGTTTCAAATGGAATTTGAAATTATGTTATATAGAGAGTAGTCGTGGCTGTGGTCCGATTTCTCCTGTACTCACTGTAACTTAAACATTTCAGAGGAATGTCACTTACTAAATTTGGTTGATTCGGATCTCGAGATATATGTGACCTGGTCTACGGAAAGGGGGCTTAGGTGTCAAAAAATCAATTTYCACTTTTTAGCTGATTCGGATGGAAGATGAGATGCTTTTTCACGTGATAGAATCCAAAAAGTCATAACTTGTTTGAAAGTTCCCTAAAAATGTAGAAAAAGAAGGGTAAAAATACGAAAAAATATAATCTTTTTGTAATGAACAAAATACATTATACAGCTATAAAACTATATAATACAATTATAAGCTATAAAGACATGATTATACACTAGAAAAACGTATTATGGGCCAAAAAGAATAATGCTGAGTAGTTTATGTATTTTTCTTTGTTGTCGTTTATCTTCTTCTTCAATCTTAACAAAAGTTTGTTCGGTATCATCTTCTGCCTGAGACACACATACTTCGTCTTCATCATAATCGCTCTCTTCATTGTTTTCATCATCCTTTACATGGAAATATTGTCCGTTTACGGCACTGAACTCCTCATCAACACTCATGTTTCATTTCATGCGAAATGCGAAGACGATAATCAACAGAAACACTTACACAAATGTGATAACAGAACATCCGGAAAGAGAGATGAATGGAAACAAGACAACAGCAGCTGCGCGGTATTAGAGTAAACGTCACTTCTTCAGTGTTACTTTTTTAAATGTTCCACACTAGCAACTTACACGATGAACTATAATAACATTCCGACCAAAAACAACACTTACTGGACGTCCTTGAAGTCTCTGGAAAGGAGAACAATTAATGAGACAACGAGAAACTGACGAAACGAGTTGTTTATTTTTAACAGCTGTTTCGCAGAAAACTAGTTTTCGCACGTTAGCTCCCTTTTCGTAGACCAGGTCACATATGTTTTCATCTAAAAGTGGTTGGTGGGTAGTTATTGATTTGTAGCGCTTCAGGGTCCCTATAAAGTATATCCCTATAAGGTATATGTATAAGTGATCAGAGTGATGAGTTGTGTTATTTAGCCAAGTACGTCCGTCCGTCTTTATACATGCGAATAGTCCTTCAGTTTTTGAGATATAGATTTGATATTATACACCCAACCCATTTCCGAAGAAATCGTTCTGATAGYCCTATAGCATTAGCTGTCATACAACCTGAACGATCAAAATTGCAAAATCAAGTTCTTGCACGATATATTTTGAGTGAAGTGTATTATAGTTTTAAGGCGACCGGGGTTAACGTTTTATTTCTTTTCTTTATTAAAACTATTAATCAACCATATAATTAATGAATACATAAAGATAAGTTCACTATAAATATTATTTGATCTACCAYAATTTACTGGTAATCTGGCAACATGATATAAAACAAATTGGTCCATTTCCATTAATAAAATAACTTTAATTGATAAATAATAAAAAACTTAATAGTCATAGTGATAAAAAACATATTTATCTGTATGTGTGCATTTCAAGCGAGTTGAGCAGCGTTGTTGCGATTGTTACTAAGCAGCCTTAATCCACTTACCGACCAAATGACTATCTAAGTGCAGTTACTTATGTAATTCCATAATTTATGCATATCTACAATAGGGTGATTCAAAAAAAAATCTTTTTTTCATTTGGTACTCTGAAAAATAGGTTCCTAGACACCTCTAAGGAAGCCTCTCCAAGAATGAGTTCTTCATTGTAACGTGAAGGTCCTCCTACTACAGTTTTCTAGTTTTTTCTTATTATCATGAGGGCAAATTTATATCTCGCTTCCAACCATATGAAAAAATATTTTGTTCCTTAGATTTTGTAGGAAATTGAATGCTTTACAAAAAAGGTCTATTACG
The DNA here is from genome assembly GCF_001853355.1 of Bactrocera latifrons. Lineage (NCBI taxonomy): Eukaryota > Metazoa > Arthropoda > Insecta > Diptera > Tephritidae > Bactrocera > Bactrocera latifrons. The sequence continues at coordinate 134,491 of NW_017536363.1, read as the reverse complement.
ATTTTTTCGTAAACCTTTTAARAGATATATACGGTTGAAATTTGATTATTTTTGGAAAATTTGTTATTTCTTATTAATTTTATAACTCAATGAAAAAAAAATCATTATGAATGAAACTCCTAGGTTTTTGGAGAGGTTTTCTTAGAGGTGTCTAGGAACCTATTTTTCAGAGTATCAAACGAAAAAAAAATGTTAAAAAAAACATAATTTACTGGTAATTTGTACTGGTACTGGTAAAACACAAAAATTTGAAAAACATTTTGAAACTTTTTTTTTTTTTTTTGAACAAAGTATTTTTTGAAGTGGTTGGAAGCGAGATATATGTAAACTTTTCTATCAGATAATAAGAAAAAAATATAAGACTGTAAGTACTAGGAGGACCACTTTCCTCAGAGGTGTCTAGGAGCCTATTTTTCAGAGTACCAAACGAAAAAAAAAATTTTTTTTGAATCACCCTAATCTACAATGTGGTATAGCTCATGTAGGAGGATTGAATGCGAACCAGCTTAATCCCAAATAAGTAGATATTCTTTAAAACGCAAAAAGTTCGCATATTTTCTATTCTTCTTATAACATAATCATTGTTGCTTTTGCGGTATTTCATATCAACAGCTTTTGCGTTGTATGTCAACTGATGCCAGAAAATATTTAAAGTTTCTGAGTTTCGCCAAATTGAGATGTTTGAGTGAATTTGTTGGTCTTCTTCATCTTTTGTACTTTGTGAGTTTTTCACCGTGTGACCATTTGCGGAAAGTGTTTCAAGTCGTTAACATGTAACCCTATCCACAATTGGTCAGTTGTGCGCTATTCAACAAGACTTGATAACATGTTTTTTCTCAAAGGTTCGTTAAATATTCTTCTAATTCCTTGTACGTTRTTGTGAAATACAGGTTTTCTGCTTATTATGCTCGCGGTTTCGAAATATTTCGCTTATAACCGTTAATTTATAGTGTTATCCACCAACGCGTGCATATATTTACAGTGATTTCCTTAATTGAGAATGTCTTCTAAGCTATACTCGTCATCGATTTTAAGTCCGCCAAATGATGCTTTCAAAGTGGGCGAGTTCGAAAGGCGCTTAGGTAAGTTCACTTTCATTGAATGACAGCACAAAATTGTAACGWATGTACACTAAAGCGGGTCGATTGTTCTTTTTTTTATAAAATTGTGTATTGTGAAAATATTCTACGGTTSATTCTGAACAATTASACCTAAGAGAATATGGRCCTATTGTCAMATTTTCTTTATTTTCACTGTCATTTTTAAACATATATTAGAGAACAGTTCTACAATATTACGTGCTCTYAGCTTTTTAATTTAATCAAAGGCCGATTTCGAACAAATGTTTCTATTAAGCAAAACCTATGTATTAAATTTCATTCGGATGTCTCACAAACTCGAACTTTTTGTATTCAGAAAAATTTAACTGCACCTAAAAAATCGCTATCTCAAAGCCAGTTTTAGATACATAATCTCTTAGGCAAAGTTGTTCTGAAAGATCCGTAGAACATTTCMCACATGCGCCATTTTATAGGAATACCCGATCCGCTCTAATGTATATACATATATATATACACAGAACATATATTCCTGTACTGTGTACTATATAGTACAGTAACAATGTATTACGATTGCCGTAAAAACGTGTTCGAATTTAGATATCATTGATACATTTTGTTGCTGGTAATAATATTTGCATATGCTATTAAGTCATAGCTAATTAGATTCCATTTCTTAATCGTGATGAACATATGTAAGTCGAAAAATAAACTTTGATTATATTTAAGTGTTTCTGATGCAATTTTGTATAGATTTGAACATTAAAATTTTTAAGCACTGTCCTGAAATAAGAGCAGTTTTATGTAATTTGAATGCAGCTACTTAAAATATTTGTTTAGTTTTTGCCATTGTCCACATAGCAGTTACTTATATAGTATGGTGATTGCATGACACTTGAATATTTCTGGAAAAAAGTTTATTTTTATACCCTGAACAGAGATATTAAGTTTGTTACGAGGTTTGTAACCACTATGTTATATACCCGTCATTTAAACAGACCCATCAAAATCAAATTATATKATTTTTTTTTTTATTTATGAAGTGTATTATTACATTGGCGAATTCAAAAGGGAAAATAGGGTACGTAGTATTCCTTTCATTTTGCTATATCACAGTGTAAAATGGGCGAAATCTCACAACAACCACGCCCATATAACACAATTTTAAATTCCACTTGATTCCTTCACTTTCCAGTACACAATTAATATAACGGAATAAAACTAACGGAATAAAACTTACCTTCAGTGTATGTGAATTTATGACGAAAAATTGTCCAAATCCAACAAAAACTGTTCAAGCCCCTAGGTACCGAATATTTGACCCCAGTGCCTATAGTTGACTTATGATTGRAATATCGGTCAAAGTGTGGAATATACAATTCAAATTCAGAGAGAATACTTTTCTGACAATTTCTCCTATACTTCCCTTAGTCCTCGTATACTTAAATAAGCATTTTCGATTATAATTAAAAAAATAGTTTTAGGGGACTTTGGACCGCATATATCGGTCAATATGTGAGTTATGTTTGTATCTCAATGAAAATGGGAGAGCGTATTTTACAGTGTATCTTTGTGCCTAAAATAAATTAATTTGAGCTAAAATTTGACTTAGCTCCTATATAACCAATATCATGATTTTCGAACAACTGGCTGGCTGACTTTACTTGAATTTGAATTGAATTTTTTGCATGTGGCAAGTTAATAGTACATATATTGTATTGGGAAAAATGGATAAAATAGKGTCGATACTACTCCAACTTCCATATACTACATATCGTCACCTGAAATGCAAAATAACGTAACAACATTTTCGGAAATTTACAGAGGCATGAATGAAACACGAAATAGAATAAAACATGAGTGAAAAGAAAAATTTAGTATTGGTTAAAACTGGTTTATAACAGAGCTCAGAACCTGAAAATGTTGAACATATGTAATATTATGTACGTAATTTGAAATAGAGAAGCTTAATCAATAACACACTCAATTTCGAATTTTTTGATGATACGTTATTTTACATTTCAGGAGACGATATAGTGATATTCGTTTTTCTATCAAACCTTATGTGTCTGTCAGTGTATGAGTTATATGTATGTATATAGTATATGTATATATAAAATTGATGGAATTTCCATTAAAGTATTTCCTTGACTTTGATGCCTGCAAATTGCAAGAGTATAAACTTAGCCCTTCTTCTTTACTTGTTTATTTAGTATGAAGTTTTGCCAACACCTGAAGGTACACCTGATACCCGGCTTTAATTCTTGCTGGTTGCAAGAGTATGAAATTTTCGGTTACACTTGACCTTAGCCCTTTCTTTTGTATCAAAAATTAAGTTATTTTAAAATATTGTAAATTTAGGTAAACTGTGTGTTTTAATGAGCTTAGAATGCTTCTCTGGTGTCTAGTCCATTGAGAAAATGTATTATACTAGGTTGTTTGAAACATTGCTGATAACATAAAGTGTCTGGAGGAGTTCAAGTCTCGCTCCTGGCCAAGTAACTACTCTTAACGATTTGTTAATATCCGTAAAGACCGGAACGTSCACAAGATTCTGATCGACACTGTAATTCACAAAATCATTTTCGATAGACTTAAAATGAAGTTGTTCTAAATTGCAGATACTTAAAGATCATGTTCGATGTTTGATTAATAGTATTACGGTATCTGTGCAAAGTTTATGTCACTTGAATTGTTTGGAGCTGTTAAGTTATAAAAAATCTGTACCATGCCAATAAATGATTCTATCATGCAGTTATCCGAGAACTTTGGGCTTTTTAGAATATCAGAGCATGGAAAGACGTAAGAGGCAGTTAATAAAATTACGYGGTCTATAATTTGGAACTCGGATTTAATTATTTTCCTCAACTATGTCTCTCGAAAATCGGAAACATTATTAAGAGGAATAAATGCTCTTAGAACGTTAATTCAATGATAACAAATTGCATGAATTGGAAATGATTTCATATCCGTTGTGGTCCGGCAAGTTTTTCTTACACACAGAATCGACGAATTCGAAGCCGAAACAAAAACTGATTTTAAAGTAAAAGACAAATTTTCGATTTATTTAGTATAAATAAAAATTTATGATAAGAGAAACAACTTTCGTTTCATATTTGTCTACTTATAGAATTAAATTTTCAGCAGATACCACAAACATGTAGAAATATGACTAATGGAGCCCCAGTCTACGGTACAAACCATCCATTTCAACCATGCCTTCATTTGGTGTGCCAAAAACCAAAATACATATGTAAATATTTATTGTATTTTAAAAATAAAAATGTGGATATGTAGATACACAAATTTAATAAATGTATACTAAAATTTCGAATAACTTAATATTAAGTTCATTTACTCATGGTTTAATAGAGGATTTTAAGATTGCTATTGCGTATATTGTTTAATATTGATTGTTGTTAGTGTAAGATCCATTGTGTATAATAAAGATATTTTCATGCAAATTATGACAAAATATTGATAATAATCAACGTATTGGATTGAGTTTTCAAACATACATATTTGTATTGCTTGGCCTAAATGTTTTATTTACATTACATACTCCGATGTTTGTAATTTCATTAGGCATACTCTGCAACCAAGAACAATGCTTTTTCAAATGATTATAAGCTCGAAGATCGCAATCGAACTTTCAAWTAGTTAGAAGATGTTCGTCACAAATTCCACTTATGAGATAATTCGCTATGAAATCAGAATGAGCGTAACTTGTTTAACTATATATGTTTGTATGTATATGAATATGAACTAAAAATAAGTTACGAATTAGATATATTTTATATTACGTTACAAAAACTATAGTATAACTGAAATGAACGCAAAAAATCATAAGCGAACCAAAATAAACGACCACTTACACAAGCCACACGAAAAGGTATCTACTGATAACACGCTATCAAAAGAGTAGAGCAAAACAAATAAAGGCGAAAGTGGTCGGCTATACTGACTGTGCGAATAAGCTATGTATTCAGAAATTAATAAAACATAAAACAAATTATGAAAAATCAAATCAGTTAATTTTGTTGAACCTTGCAACTATACTACACTATAACAGAATTTTTTTTATTTAAATATGTGACCTAAAATTCCGAGCGAATATAATTTTTTCCATGAGAACTAAATCTATATGCGGAAAATTGAATAAGGAAAGCTGAAACTTAATAGCTTTCACAATTGCTCGTCCACGCTTTTTTAAKGACGGTTTCTTCATGAAAACTCATATGGTGGAATGTAGCACCCCAAAGATAAACAAATTGCCTCAGTCATCGTTGACAGGTTTGCGCTGAATTTTTGTCGCCACTGCAGTTAATTCTACTCTTTCAGTTAAAAAGTTGAAGCTTTTTATTTAAACGTTTGAATATTTGTTTTTTGTACAGGAAAATATGAGTCACGGCGATTATGATAACCTAAGTGGGAAAAATAATAACAAATCCCTTTATAGAAATATCGAKTTTTTAATTTTATGCGATTTATTAATTATTTTTGACATTTATTTTCAGACGCACTCCTCGCTGATCTGCAGAGCAGCGTGCCCGGCAGTCGTCCACCACAGTACAGTACCTCAAATATTAATTATGGCGATAGCTCAGGTTATGGCAGTTTGCGTGGTAAAGCAGCGCCGCCACCGGTAAGTGTTTGAAAATACTCAATGGTTTTTATTAGAAGGTTAAACACATTTTTAACCCTGGTTATATGGTTTTCAATGCAGGTAGTGCATCAAGAACACTACAGCGTTACCGAAACAAGAACAGCGCCATCACCAACTCGAAGTGTTGGCGGCTACAATGGTTTGGGCAGTAGCATCGGGTCGTCACCCGTGGGGCAGTCATATAATTATCAAAATCAGGGAACACTTGGACGAACAGGCGGCACTTACAATGGTTCTCCCGTGCAACAAAACTCGAAAAATCTATCTGAACTGGACTCGCTTTTGGAAGATTTAAGTAATGCCAGATATAATAGTAATTATGAAAAGAAAGGTAAATAGTTTTACAAAACAATTTGGTATAAATAATACAAAACATTTATCTTAAAGTTGATAGYACCATTAGTAGTAGTAGTGTCAAYGTTTAAACTCGTTTTGCAAGAAAATTGGTAGACTATTTAGTTTATGTTGCTAAGCAGTTATTCTAAACTCTCAATCTATCGAGCTGAACGCGCTGAACGCGCTGAAAACCTCAATAGTTTTCCTACATAAACCGACAAATGTAACATTCACTAACTTTTGTCCATAACCGTATAACATTATTAAAATATAAAGGAGGAGGATCGCATAGGAATGAAGTTATGTTTGATTATCAAGAAGCTCCCGATATACAAATGTATATTGTGTTCGTTAAATTAGTAGACCTATTTTGCATCGAAATATAAAGTGAAATAAAACTATTAACAAAAACAAGATTGTAGTTGTAATAAATGGCATTCTCTACACAATTTTTATACTCTTGTAACCAGTTGCTACAAAGTATTATAGTTTTGTACACCTAACGGTTGTACTTAACACTAAGCGAGGTAGGTATATGGTTATGTATATATAAATGATCAGGGTGATGAGGAAAGTTGGAGTCCAATCGACTGTCTGTCTGTCAGTCCTTCCGTGCGACCGTGCAAACTGTAACTTGGGTAAAAATTGAGATATCCTGATAAAACTTGTTATGTAGGTTCCGTAGTACAAAAAGAATTGGAGTTCGTAGATGGGCGTGGTCGGACAACTGCCACGCCCACAAATCGCAATTAACAGAAAACACATAAAGTGCCATAACTAAGCATTAAATTAATATATAAAGCTGTGATTTGGTACAGAGGATCCCAGTAGCAAGGGGTACCTGTGGATAAAAAAAATTGAAAAAGTGGGCATAGTTCCGCCCACAAATAAGTTTAATGTACGTATGTATCTCCTAAATCACTTAAGCTATAATTGCTTAATTAATTTGCTTAGTGAAAATCGTATAAGAACTTCTAATAATTTTCTACTATTATTCAAAACTATTAAAAGCGCGATAAATCAAAAAGTATATAAGCCAGAGACATTAAATTTTACCACCGAGATGTTATGAGAGAGCTTTACGAGAGCTAGTATGAAAATTTAACGATGGGCGTGGCACCGCCTACTTTTTGGGGAAATCCCATATCTCGGGACCCGAACAACCGGTTTCGACAAAATTCAGTACGTGACGTTCCTCTGACATTTTTTTTTGGCACAATTTTAAACTCAACTTTAATGGTTCAGTTTCCAGTACACAAATCAAGAAACAATTAATATAATGGGATAAAACTGTACATGAATAACGTCTAGTGTGTGCCATCTTATGACCAGAAACTGTTTAAATCTAATGAAATCTGTCAATGTGCGATATATGTGTATACAGTGGAAACTATCTATAGCGAGCTCCTATATAACAAAATTTCTTTATTGCGAAGCAGTTATAAGAACACTGTATTCTGGGTCTACTTTGAGTGAATTATAATCTCCATATAATGAATTTCTCTATAGCGAATATTTCCTTTTAAGAAAGCATATTGCGACCACAACTTCAAGATTGAAGCGTTTTCAATCTCCATATAACGAATTCATTTAAATAATTTTTCGTTATTATTTACATACATCACTGGTAGGCAAAACCGAACGCATGCACACGAAAAAGAAATCGACATCGCTTTGTTAAGTGTTATTGTTGCTTATGTACTTTGTCGCTTTCACAACGCRCAAGCAGAGACTGATGATTTGAATCGTTTATTTATTATACAATTTAAAGTGTATTTTGGGGAACCACCGAACTATGCAAGTGACAACTGGAATCATTACCATCTTCATTTCTTGTAAAATGCAGGCCGCATAAGACATTTCTAAGCAATTTGGAATTCCTTCCGGTAGCTTATCTACGATAGACGAAGATATCCTTTAAATCTCAAGTAAAGAAACAATAATAAAGAAAATCCGTGACTAATAATTTTCTCATGTACATATATGCCGATATTATGAAACCGTTATCAGTTGAAGGTTTCCGCACCTATTTGGAAATGAAAACCAACCTACCAAATAATGTGTTTACTTCTTTAAATTTATTAGAAAATTATATTTTAGAAGAAAATCAGAAAATGTACTTTAAACCAAAAAAACTACCACAAATAAACAATTTTAAAAGGAACAAGATTGATTTTCTTTTCTATATAGAGAAGTARATATCTTGTCTTTTGGAATACGTTGTAGAGAGTTTCGACTGTAACTAAAAATTRAGGGATAATTCTTCTCTTATAATGGTAATCTTATACTTATTTTAAAGATTTTCGAACTTCGGGGTGACTTTGTATCGCATATATCGGCTAATGTGAGAGTTATCCCAATAAATATAAGAGAGCAAGTTGTACTCATAACAATGTATCTTTGTGCCTAAAATAGATAAATTTGAGCGAAAACTTCACTTAGCCCTATGTAACTGATATGAGGATTTTCGAACATCCGGCTGACTTTACTCTATCGCCTAAAATAGATAAATTTGAGCGAAAACTTCACTTAGCCCTATGTAACTGATATGAGGATTTTCGAACATCCGGCTGACTTTACTCTATCACTTAAAGTATATATTGACAGTCTTTAGCTTACAAAAGAATTTGTTTTGGTTACGTAGACCCGGTGGTCATAAAAACGGAGACGTTAAGTATTCATATATTATATGTATATTGGTATTTTGCAAAAAAAAATTTGTAAAAAGGTTTATTTTATGGTTGTTTATTATAATTTGAAAATATAAAGGTTTTGAAATATTAAATATATATAAAAGTTACACTTATTTCCATTTTTTTTTGTAGAAAACATAGTGCCAACGAGTTACAACTCAAACTCTAAGTATAATACCTACAATTCCAGCGATGAGCGGCCAACAATTGATAGCCTCCTTAGTGAAATGGATAACGCCTCAAACTATGCTGTACCTAACGGGTAACTACTTATATAATTTTGTTACGATATATATTTRTATTAATTGTATTATTATATTTCTTTAAATTAGTAACCTTACCAAGTCGCCGACGCCTGGACGACATGTTAGCATTACAGTTCGTGAGACCAAAACTGAGACACTTGCGCCGGAAGGCCCTGGTAAAATAAACCGTCGTAGACAACTCTCAATCATTGTAATATTAACTGTATTTTTTTTTCTTTCAGTTGGCATTGTTGAGAAGGAAATTGTACAGAATGACATTTATTTGCMAAATCAAGCGCCGCCATCGGGTTACGCATCGTCAGCAACTAAAGAGTTGGATGATTTAATGGCATCGCTGTCTGATTTTAAGGTAAGATAAGATATKTATGTATATATAGTGCAGTATAATTTATTTAAATTGGTTAGTATGAGTGAAATGAAAAAAKACCATTTGTTATTTAATATTATTTATTAATTTTTTTGTTTATTGAAATTTTACAAAGTAAAAGATTATTTAAAACAAAATTGTGTTTTCGTTGTTATACTGAATTGCGCACTGCTACCTCACGAAATCTCTGCCTAGAAAATTAGTATATTCGGATTTGGTACGGTTTCTTCAGCCAATACAATGTCTTTATAAATATTTTTAAAGCTCTGTTCATAGTAATAACTTCATCACTTATTGACAAATCACCTTACTTGTCATTTTAATTGATAATAATGTCTTCAGTTTCTCCAGTTCGTCTAAATATCGAGGATTAAAACAAATTTTCTCAAGAATATTTCACTTGAAACTGACTTACAATTATATGAGCAAATTTAAATACAAATTATTCAAAGATTTCAACTATGGTTCAGCCGATAGTCCAAAAACAACAATTTGCAAAAATAATTTTTCAAAAATTTCAAAAAATTATAATAATAATAATAAAAATAAAAACAAAAAATAATAATGAATTTTTTAAGTGATAGTTGAAAACGAATGGATGGTAAATAACACATAATCATCAAAATGTAAACAAAAAATTCATGAGAAAAACAAACAACTAACTTAACATAATGGATACAAATACTTCTTTCTTAACGTTTATAAAATACAAGCTTACGACAACTTTACATCATATTTTTGATGATGAAGTTGTTTTTTCTGGAAAAAGTTTAAATAATTAATTGCAAATAGCTGTAAATTGCTATTTTATCTACTCGTAATATGTTTTGTAGTAGTTTTGCGTTTAAAAATCTTTCAATATGAAATATTCATTATTTTTTTCTCTCAAAAACTACATAGCCTAGTCAAAACCGTAAAAAAATGAATAAATACGCAGTTGGCGGGCATTTTATTCTTATGAAAAAACGAACATGAAAATAGATTTGTAAATTTGCTAACAGTAAGGCAGAGGGAATTAATTGTTAGAACATATGGATAATAAAATATGCATGTCATTGTTCTTTTTTTTTTTTGTGACGCAAAGGTTAGTCAAAATTTAAAAATTTTTTCCAATCAATATGCAATGGATATCGAAGAAGAGATAGAGAGAAGAGTTTAAATTTAATTTGTAATCATACAATATTCGCAATTATCCTGGCAGTCGAGTCTTTGTTAGGGGAACAGACCCGAGCATATATCTGGCCAAGGACTATCAACCGGCAAAGGGTAATAAAAATTCAAGATTTTGCTCCAATAACTTTAAAATGAGTGATTTCAAAGGATACATCCTATTCAAATTGGGTAAAGATCACATACATAATTGTGTTTAAGGGTATATTAATGTGTAATGAATGAGAGAGTTGTAGGTAATGATTTAAAGAAATAACGCGAAAAGAAAATTCGTCCCACTGTAGACATGAAGTTGTTGGTCTTTGTATTCTATGAACGTTGGTTACTTTGCATTCCATGAAAATGTTTCAAAATCATCAAAATATAAAAAGTCAGGAGAAAAACAAAAAAGGAAGTCATTATCATTATGGATTTATAAATGTTTTTGCTAAAAGGACGCACGTTTCGATGTAACACAGCATCATATGTATTATTAAATCATGATTGTAACCCGTATTTTATTATTGTTATTGCAATATTTCTCTCTGTTTCTTCATTTGTTTAGGAAACATAAAACACTCCATTTTAAGAAACTCAAACGTCCAAGCTGTTTAKCTGTCGTTCATTCTACAAAATGGTTAATACGAGTATAAAACAAAGCGATTGTTCATGTCATTTTATATCTTATCACTTTTAGTATTTTTTTAAGACTTTTACGAGCACATACAGTTTCTATAAATTAATATATACGACAATGTTGCCGTGATGTAACTTTATGGTTCCGTCCCTCTAATGGTAACAAGCACGAACCTTTTTCGCTAGTTGTTTCCTCGTTAGTTTGCTGCTTTTAACAATACGGCCTGTGAGATACTCCGTCTGTTTTTATATATCCGATTTCGTTCCTTTTCCGGTATCTTCCCTTCTTTGACTTTTGATGGAATAAATTCACTCACGACTTCATGTAATATATTATTAATAGTAGTTCATTAAACACAATAACATCCGGTGTTTTAGGTATTTATGTTGCAGTTTTCCGAGTTGTTTCATTTCGCTGTTTAATATGGGGAACCATAAAAAAAACGATTTTCTAATAGCTAAGTAAGCTATAAATATCATTTTATTTTTGTCTGTGTTGCTTCAATGTGAAGTTCTTCATGGTTGCAATTATACGAGTACATAAAAGCTCCTTCTATTTTTTTTTTTTTAATTTTATGATATTCAGGGGTATTGTGGAATCTGACAATTGTCGGAATCAGAATTGAAACCGATAAAAATTCAGATATTATTGGGTTGATATTCGAAACAGAATTTGTACCGGTTTTGGGTGTCCCGGAAACCAATTTTATCGCTTTTGCTATCAGAAACAAAGCGAGAAGATAGTCGCTCACTGATTTGAAATGTAAGTTAAGAAATCAAGTTATTTTATAATTTCGAATTAATTTATCTAGATTATATATAGGGGAAAACATAAGTATAAAACACTAAATGTCTCATCTATTGAGTTTTTGGAAATAAAATTCGGATATATAAATATATTAGATTTACAAAACGTAATTTAAACGTAAATGTTATCTCTTAAATATTTCTTTAAAACAGAACTCCCCAAAAACTTTCATAGGATTGCTTCCAAATGTATTCATTCGCAAGTTTTGTCACATTAAAACAGCAGAATCGAATATTGATTTTGCGTATGTTCGAAAAGACGAAAAACCAAACAGATACTGTGACACCATTGAAAATCAGAATTGGTTTGCAATTCTGACAGCTAAGCAATTCTGTCTTGGATTCTACAACACCCCTAATTATTTTTTTAGGGACCATAAAATGTAATTGAGGGATTTAAATGTAATTGTTTTCATAAAAATCTTCGAACATATTGGACATTGATATCAAAGAATTTTTAACACAGAGAATATATATGTATACTCTGAACAAGTATATTCAATTCGCCATGAAGTTTGTAAGACTCAAAAGGAAACGTCAGAGACGGTATAAAACATATATAGTATGTATCTATATCAGCGTTCAAGTTGAGCCGATTTAGTAATTTTTGTCTGTCTGTGGGACAGACACCGTCGCAAACTACATTGATTCTTCGTGAGTCTTTCACTAAATTTTCAACCAATATCGTGCCGCAAAAACTGATTTCATCTGATTTATCTCCGTGTGGTGTCTGGCTATTCAGCAACCTCAAACAATCGCTCCGGGAAACCATTTTGAGTCAATTGAAGGCATTAAACGAGAATCACCGCGTGAATGGAAGGTTATTCAGGAAATTGATTTTAACAACTGTTTCGCGGATTGGAAAAAAACATTTGCACAATTGTATTGGGTCTAAAGAGATTGCTTCCAGATTAGATTTTAAAGAATAAATTAAGAATTTTAAAATGATGACATTTTTTGTTCATAGTAGTTTGTTCATAGTAGTATACTACGTTCTCCATTTACTATGTTCTCCATTTCTTCAAAATATACAATAAAAKCATGTAAAAACCATAGAAAAAATGTCACTTTAGTGTTGGTAATTACATAACAGAAACTCATTGTCACACCTCACACAAACTTCACATCAATGTTAAAGGATCAACCTTGAAAATATTATTCGAATAAAAATAAATATTACATCGTACGTTGTATATGTGCTTGATGTTCGCACAAACATAGACATTYTAGTATGTGTTCATGTGCAATAGTATTGTGTAGTCACGAGTAGTGGACATTAAATTATTTGACGAGTTATTTAAAATCGCTTAAAACGTTCAATGCCATGGATCGCACGGTTCATGAGAAATCATAAATAAGTATTACATACATATATACATACACGCATAAAAAACAACCAAGCGTAAATATTAAATAATTAAAACTTGCATATGTATGACGAGTTCTTTCTCTCAATGCATTAAGTGCGTGACTAGTAACTGGTGCCTCTGTGGGTTAAGTCCCACACTTTCAAAATTTATAGAAAATCACACAAATCAAAGGCTCTACAACTCTTCAGCCGCATTCATTCGAAAGGTTTTCTCTTACCAGAAGATTTGTCATTACAAATCAACGGATGGGATTTGTAATGACAAATCTTCTGGTAAGAGAAAACCTTTCGAATGAATGCGGCTGAAGAGTTGTAGAGCCTTTGATTTGTACAATAACTTCAACGACACAGCCTTCAAATATGGGTAGAAGCGCGGCCAAACATTTATCTGGGGCGGGGGTRATATTCATACTAATATTTATCTCTATTGTACACATGTACATGCAGTGGCGGATAAAAGTCTATATACACTCACGGGTTTTGTCTTTCTGAAAGTACCAAAACTTTTTAGAAAAATGTGTTCATACAGTTTTATTCTAGCCTTCATTGAAATCATTTTAAACTAAAAATTTTTAATTTAAAAATTGCGTTAACAAAAGTCTGCATGCAATACAAAACTCGTATTATATACATTGTGTGCGGATTTTTATAGCGTAATGTTGCTTTTTTTTTATCGTATTTACTATTTGATTATTATATCATATAATTCATTTGTAGTTTGAACACTTATGTATGTACATATGTACATACAACGAGTCTCGGAAAATATAGAAAAGAAAAAATTAAAAGTTGATGTTTAAAACATTTCATAGAAAAGTAGAGCGACAGTACAGACCATTGTAAAAACTTAAATAATAGTGGTTGTTATGAAGTCAAGCCGCGCAGTGGTCTTTCGAGAAAGCTATCTCATGGAAACGTCAGCTTGAATCTCATTGAAGTGGGCAAATAGTAAAAAGTCACTGCTCCAATATTAGCCGAACACATATCAAAYAGATAACAAAAGAGTAACCATTTATAAATARTACAAACAACTTTAAACGATAACGGGTTCCACAGTAGAACACTACACAAGAAACCTCTTATTTGCGAATAAAACGAAAATTTCGTTTTTAATTCTCCAAAGAAAGTAATGGTCTCAGTTGTAGGAACAAAAGCTTTTATTTCAAGATGAGATGAAGCTTAGGATTGAAAAAAGTTGGAATCAGAACTAAAGCTGAGCTTGCACCGATTAGTTTTTTGGAGAGCTGTTACGGCCCCTGAAGTTGGAATTTGGTCTTTATTGAGGCTACTCTTACAAGATAAGAATCCAAAGGACAGCAAATTATTAAGGATTGGCTGTTTTATTATGATCCCAGAGAATTTAGCATACCACCTAAAATCTCAAGTTTATATGTATATGTCTAAGAAATTTTTGGAGGGTAAAATTAGAAAAAAACAGATTGCTGCAGTTGCTATACTCAAAGAACGAATTGTATKAGCTTAGCGTCACCTCTTCAGAGTTTATGTAAACGCAGATCCAACTAAATTTTAAGACGGAATAATCTGTAAATCGTAATCGTGTAAAGTTTTCGCACCAAAATACATACATATGTTATGTTTGTACTGTATCAATACTATTGTCAACGCAATTTTTAAGTTTATATAGACTTTTATCTGCCACTGTATTTTCATATTTATATATATGTATATATGACCTCCATGTAACACGTCGCAATTTGGGCAGTCTTTKCTTGCTTTTATATGTATAAAACTTTTTGCAAATTTTGTTGGTACTCGGTGTTTTTAGTTTTGTTTCTTGTTTTCTCCAACAAAATTAAACGCGCGGCGATGGCGTCCTTATTGCTGAAGGTGTTATTGTTGTTGTTGGCTAAACTAAACGTTTTGTCGTTCGCATTTAGCGCTCCAAGTTGTTTTTGAAAAATTTCTCCCGCCTTCTACTTCTCTTCACTCTCTTCATTACAATGGCGTGGTGCTCCCTTTCCTTCCTGTTTAAATGAATTTTGCAGACGCCACCGTCGCTTATTAGCCTATGATGAAAATTCTGACAATAAATAATGCCAAAAATATAAACAAATTGCACACGGCCACCATCAACAGCCAGCCAACCAAACAACCGAGCACAACAAGCAGCCGAAATCCACACACAGTTGTCCGCACGAGAATTACCGCTACCGCAAACGCTGCTACGACACAGCATTTAAATTTAGTTTCCTTGTGCTCTACGCCTTCCAATGGTCTATTTTCGTTTGCATGTGCCTTTTTTATTTATGTATGTATGTATATAATGTATGTATGCTATTATCGTACTTATCTAATTTCAATTCTCCTTCGAAAACAAAAAGTGCCAAAGTGCAAAAATAAAAGTAAAAATAAAAAATAAAAACACGTCGCTGCTTTTCATTACCATCGACTTGAAGGCGTGTGGATACAGCGACAGACAGTTTTTGCTTGATGAAGGCTTCATTGCCAACACCGCCTTCAGTGTTCGCTGTTTCCTTTGCTTTTTGGCATGTAAGAGACTAGAGCACCGTCCGTCTTCTCCTACTGCCCATTGTCCTCTTTGCAATTAAACAAATGCCGCACGGCATTCTGGCTGCTCCAAGACATCTCCTATTTTATATTATATATGTATACCATGTTTACATATGTACATGTGTATGTAAGTATATGAATGTATGCTTGTCCATATAACCGATCTGCAATCTGTTTGACTTCATTCCAATTCAATTGGCATTGTTTAGAAAAGTGAATCCTATTTTATTGTGAATATCTTCGGGTCGCTGCGTTTCGTTCAGTGTTGCATTCARCTCAGCGTACCTGCTTCCGCTCGACTCAACAAATTATGTACAAAGAACAAAAACAAAAAACTTTAATTGGCATGTATGTACACACGCTAGCGCATATATTTTTGGCGTAACGTGTGCCACCCATCAACTAAGTAATAATGTTTCCTTCAGCTTTTTTTTGGTTTTAGTCGAAGGAAAACAAGGAAAGGCAATATAAATAATATTTGTGGAACAAATGGAATTATGTATGTGTTTTGTGTGAATAACACATGCACATAAATCTACTTAGTATGTTTTCCTATTGAAGTAGTGTTTTTTTTTTAATTTCCAATGAATACCGTTTCCCATATAGTAGATCTTTGAATGCTTGAATAAACCCAAATCTCGTGATCTCATGTTTGAACCCAAAAGCAATAACAAGATTTAAAATGCTTTTTGAAAGTATCAAGCGTATTAAATTATATAAGCTAATTAAAAGATATATTTAAAAGTGGTATTCATTCCCAAGAATGAACTATGTTTTCTTATTAACTCATTACTCTCCTTTATATTTCTCCAACCTATCAACATGACTGACATAATTTCATATATTTTGTAGCAGCACTATTATGAAGGAGAATTGTGTTAGGAAATAAGATACTATTATAAATTTGATATAAAACGTTCCATCAGTAGAAGTTTAAACACGAAAGTTCGTACTGTTTGTGCAGAAATACTGTATTATAACAAGAACGAAAAGAACGGTCAAAGAAATAGTTGTAAACAAAGTTTCTATCAACCATAATAATCCAAAGAGATACACAATATAACTATTGTGGTCTCTATTTGTATCGTTGTGAACATTGATTAGTGTATATTAAAAAACCCAGAAGTAAACGTCTTCTACCCTATTATGTATTATGTTTTCAAATATCTCCCTTCCGCTTTTTTACTCTTTATTCAATGCTTTATAAAAAGTATTAAGTAGTTAAAATATGAGCTTCATAATACCCCCCTCGTAGAAGATCCAGGCCTTACACAAGCCTCTTTTGAGTTCAAATTTACACCACCAAGGGCGTTCGCCATGGACAGGAACAGGTGGTAATCACTTGGCGYTATGTCCGGGCTATATGGTGGATGCGATAAAACTTCCCATCCGAGCTCCCGTAGCTTCTATGCTTGGAACACTATACACTTCCTGTTGGCCAATTCCGGACGCTTCGGGTCGATCGCCTGCTTCAAGCGGTCCAGTTGTTCGCAGTAGTTGGTAGAATTAAGTGTCTGGTCATATGAGAGCAGCTCATAGTGGATGATTCCCTTCGAATCCCACCAAACACTGGCTTGGCCACTGTTTGGGGCGATTCACCGACCGTTTTAGCATATGATCCATTTTTCGTCGCCAGTCACCATCCGCTTCAAAAATGGGTCGAGTTTGTTTCGTTTCGGCAGCATATCGCAGGCGTTGATTCGGTTCAGAGGATTTTTTGCGTCAAATCATGCGGCAGTCAACATCAAGCTTTTTCGTGTATCCAGCCTTCTGCAGATGGTTTAAAATGGATTGGTGAATAACTCTTCTGGGAGATGTCATGATGAGTCGTCACAGGTCTTCCGCCGGCTGGCTTGTCCATGGTGTCGTTTTCACATCCCTCAAAACACCATTAATCTCACGGAGCGTTTCTCTAGTGAATTCGCATTTAAGCAAGGAAAACTTTAAAATAGCAGCGTTAGTGAACTCTATGTTTACACGTCTATAACTGTTGAACGCATTATCCAAACTAATCATGCATAGTGTCGTTTTGTATGTTATGTCAAGACCTTTAAAGATGTATAGTATTGTCAGATATGAGCTTTGCAGCGCTTTTTACATTGCCGCGAAATTCAAAAGACATATGAAAATAGCTACGTAATGAGGTAAGCAGATTTAGCCAAGTATGTCTAGTAGTTCGTCGGTATGTCCGTGAGCTAGTTCCTCGACTTTTGAGATATCGATCTCAAAATTGCTTATGCTTCTTTCAAAAAGTTGTTCATTTGTCGGATATCGGTTCAATATAGATATGGCTGCCATAAAAACTTAACAATACATACATTTTTATGAAATTTGGTAAGAAATATATTTGAAGACAACGATGCAATCTCCGTTCAATTTGTTTGTTCAAAATTGCTTCTGTGATGGGTATTATACTTACCTTCGGTATTTTCGATATTCGGATCTTTCACAATCGTCGACTTATATTATAATCCCTACGAGGCATGGAATTAATTTCCTTGAATAAAATTAAAGCACTTTTCTGATTTATTTTAAGTAAAATCTGTATATATTTTCTATCCCATTTGCTACGTTCTTGAAGTTTCTTATTCTAAAGTATTATTTAAAATTAAATGCTCAGTGTCAGCCTGGAAATCCAACGCAGGATAACTCTTGCCAACAGGTTCTACTTCTGACTGAGTAGGCAACTGAGAAGTAAAGTCCTCTCTCCACGAACAAAAACCAAACTCTATAAGTCACTCATAATTCCCGTCCTGCTATATGGTGCAGAGATTTACGGCCCTTTGAGCACTGGCCACGGCAAATATCGCATTCGATGGAACGATGAGCTGTATGAGATATATGACGACATTGACATAGTTCAGCGAATTAAAAGACAGCGGCTACGTTGGCTAGGTCATGTTGTCCGAATGGACGAAAATACTCCAGCTCTGAAAGTATAAGGCGCCACGTAGCGAAAAGAAGAAATGACTCGCGCTGTTGTTAACACGGCTATAATCGCGTAAGCGGTATGTACCGCAATTAAGAAGAAGAATAAGTAATAATAATACTCAGTAAAAATGTGGGCAAGCTCTTTTAACAGATTGTTGCAGCTATATAAGACATTTAAATGGGGATAATTTAGGTATACTCGTACGACATTGTTTCTTGTCTTCCTGCGAGAATATCTATCAATCTTTCACATGATGTGAACATATCCTTACATATAATATTTATTCAGACGATTATGTATCCAAAACTTGCTGTTATATTTTGTCTAATAGTGTTATTGGATACTATTACACTATTAGTGAAAGTGTTCTACATATCTTAATATTCTGACTGCTTTAGTTCTCATAGAAAAATCATTGGCATTTATTCAAGTTGAAAAAAAAAACTACTCAAGATCATTCAAGTCACACAGCTCCAATTTTTCTAAGGAAGTATGATTATTGTACAAATTAGGCATATCGATTTTACAGAGCATATGGAAATGTGGAAAGTTACATTACAGGATTCGGATTTTAAGAAATGCTATTGATTTTTGCTTTGTCTTCTTTTTAAATGAAATTCGTTAAAAGCTTGTTAAAATTGTTCAAGTACTTAAAAGATATTTTCTCATTTAAATTCATTAGGAAGCTGCCATTTTCAGAGATCCAATTGTTGTATATAGTACATATTCATTTTTGTTTTACATCGCTTAAGATCTTGCATAAAGCAATAATTAAGCTGCTTAATATCTCTCAGCTCTCATATAGTTCCATTCATTAAACTATTTCTAAACAAAATCACCTGTCGATTTGTCAAAATATAGRTGTATATACTGTATTATGTAAACATTTGGTATATAAAGATGTACCCATACAGAAAATTTGATTTTATTTTCATAAAGCCATGTTATAAAGTTGTCTTCTATGTTCTTTGGCATTAGACATCTGACACACTTCCGCTAATGGCTTTGTTGACATTGCCTGATTTATTACACGCATCTGTCAGCTACCCAATTGTTTATCTTAAATCGCATATACATTAAGCTTGATTGATACCTATGAGTTTTTCTTATTGGTTCAACACTATATTTTAGTCAGCTTCCCAATTGTTTATCTTAAATCGCATATACATTAAGCTTGATTGATACCTATGAGTTTTTCTTATTGGTTCAACACTATATTTTAGTCCCTTATGCTTTAAAAATTTGAGAACTTTTTTGAAATTTTTGGGAAGATTTTTTTTTTGGAGTTGAACATTAGTGGTGTTCTTACATGAAAAAAGACCTACAAGTTATTGGGTCATGCAGGTTTATTGTAGACAGAGACTTGGACTGATTAACGAATTTAAGAATTATATTAAAGAAAATAGTACTTAGACGATATGACCTGACACAACATGGCCGCCATGTTGATATTTGTTGTTTAATGATCACTTTGTCCTTAGATATAAACCACCTAGAAGCATAAACAATTTGAAACCAACCGTTGATTATTGTAATAGTGATATAAATCATTACCCAACTAAGTTTAAATAATGCTCTTGAGTTATCCAATGTTAAAATTCTAAATATAAATTTGTGTTCGAGTATCCTGTCAGAGATGTATTCACATAAGAAGTGATACCATACGAGTAGCATCCATTCATTACGAATTCGGATTGTTCTTCACTAGAATCAGTTTCAGATAAGAACACAGCAACTTCCCCATACCAACGACAGAGGGTAGACCGGATATACCTTATCGAAAGAACCGGGATTTAAATTCGCCTAGTAACTTTCACCCTTAGCAGTACTGTCCAAATCAATAGAAAACGGTTTATGCAGTTATGGCATCAACAAAGTTACATTTGTCTCCCAACTAATTTATCGCACTTCTCTATACTTCCGACTATACCGGCTATGGTTTAAAGTCCCAAACTGTTCTACATAAATACGACCCTTCTTATTGAAACAAAACTTAAATGGTGCACAAAATTAACTTTATTTTTAAACAAACACGTAAAAGTCGTACGTGCAATTTGTAACTTAGCAATGAGTCTGCTAGACTATGCCGTCGTCCCCAATGTTCAGCCTTAAAGAGTATTATCAGGAATGACAATTCGCATATGAATTTTGGACAAAATATCAATACCCACACATTATAATTGATTGTGTGTTGACTGTGTCGAGCAGAACTTGGGAATCGCAGCAAATGGGAATACCCCGTTGGGTGTATAGACGCGGCCGAGGAAAAACCAAATCAGTTTCGCTTATTTAAGAGTAGCCACACACTTTAATACATACTTATGTACATATATGCATGGAAATAAATGAGGGGCGCTGCCGACGTTTGACCGGCATACTTCATATACATAGATATTTTTTTGGCAATACTAAAGCTTCCCAGTTGTAAAGCTGCTACTTGCGTCGGCGCATTTGCCAGTTCGTAACACGGTCATCGTCTTTTTTGCTCTTTACTTATTTTCTGCCTCTTATATTTTTCAATTTATTTTGTTGTTGTTCTCGACACGATAACCGATTGCTAAGTTTTTGAGTTCAGCGCGCATAAAAGTATTTTCAGTTTGAAAATTTTCACCAGACGCTTTAGATCGCACACGAGAACGTAAGGCAACGCAGCTAAAAACATAAAAAATTTAAATATATACATACCTATGTACTTAGGATACAATTTTTCAGTCCTTCATAAATGATCAAGGATTTAATAAAGGATTTCAATTTTTGTTTCATTACTCTTTTTAGGTTAATAACGGTTCGAACCATCACCACCAGACAGTTACCGATTACGCTAAGCCGAATAAAGGCGTGTCACATTTAACGCAAACTATCACCGAGACCACCACTTCTACCCTTGTAGAAGATAACGAACCAGATCAGTTGGATTCTATGCTTGGTAGTTTACAAGCCAATATGAGTCGTCAAGGAGTCAATACCGTGCAAAAGGGATGCTGCAATGCTTGCGAAAAGCCAATTGTAGGCCAAGTGATCACAGCCTTGGGCAAGACCTGGCATCCAGAGCACTTCACATGTAACCACTGCAACCAGGAGTTGGGCACACGCAACTTCTTTGAACGCGATGGCTTCCCATACTGTGAGCCGGACTACCACAACTTGTTCAGTCCACGTTGCGCTTACTGCAATGGCGCTATTTTAGATGTACGCATTTGTGGCTAATATTTATTTAGATTATGAATTGGAATTATGAATAATCATTTTTGTTTGCAGAAATGCGTAACAGCTTTGGATAAGACATGGCATACGGAGCACTTCTTCTGCGCACAGTGCGGACAGCAATTTGGCGAGGACGGTTTCCATGAACGCGATGGCAAACCCTATTGCCGCAACGATTACTTCGAAATGTTCGCGCCCAAATGCAATGGTTGCAATCGTGCTATTATGGAAAACTATATCTCGGCGCTGAACTCTCAATGGCATCCTGACTGCTTCGTATGCCGGGTAAGTGCTTTCAATATGCGCCAGCTCTGTAGCTTACGTGATGCGGTAAATCCAAAATTTGCAGTCTAATTGCGAAACTGAGATTTTTTTTACAATAATTACTCGCGCATGTTTTGTATTATGTTTAAAGAAACCGTTGTAAATTTATGTGTTTCTCAATTATATGTAATTTTCACCTTTCCAGGATTGCAAGAAAGCGGTGAGAGGAAAATCATTCTACGCCATGGAAGGCAAACCCGTCTGTCCATCATGCGTGGGTGTTGATGAGGAAGAATAAACCGATATACAATTTGATTTTATGGAGAATTAAAATTTTCCAAATTTGTAGAAACGGTTTTTCGAAAAGTTTTGTTTGCTTTTTTTTGTTTTTTTTTTGTTAATTTCAAAACGTTTCATTAATTTTGAGTCTATTTGATACTTTGCAAAAACAAAATTGAATCAGCTACATATAAAGCTATGCGATAATATATATACATACATACATACATACATACATACTTTAGAATGTATGGATGCTTATTATATTTAGTCAGTGCGTGGCGGGTGCAAAAGTTGAAAGCAAAAACAAAAACAGCAGCCAGCATGCGTTTCGGTCGATCGTTTTGGGAAAATAGAGTTTCTATTTTTGCTGATATTTTACGCAAGTACAGCAATGCGGTTGAACACGCACACTTACACACATATATATACACAAAAAACACCTATACACAAATCGAAATTACACAAACACACGAAAACATCCACACACACCAACATACAACCGTTAAGTGTTCCATTGAAAAGTATTGCAGAAAAAACAGAAACTAATTGGATTTCGATTGATTCTTCCTCATCATAAAAGATATACGATCGCCACCGTTCATGCTGCTACAATAAGTTGATATATATACCTGATCTTGCTGTTGAAACCCCGTGCTACCCGCAGGCGTGGCAGTGCGTACGCATGAACTCATTAACCATTGGTACGTGCACCAAATGGCAGAGTGAATGTGTCCCTGCTCATGCCTCATGGCCTTATGTTGTCCCTGAACTTTTGAAATTTCTGCATAGTTAACAGCTGTGCCACCGTGCCTCAAGAATATGTTAAAATACTTCATAAATACACACGTGTATCAGTTATTTCTACTAGTTAAACTAACTGAATTAATATCGAATAGAAATTCGATGAACATAGAAGAAGTGAAAGTATAATAACTAACAAATCGAAAAACTATAAATTAGGTTAAGTTTAGGTATTTTTAAATACAAGGCAATATTATTGTAATTTGTTTATTTGTAAATAAAAATAAAATATAAATAATATAAAAAATAACAAAAAACAAAAAACACAAACACAAAAATACACATATCAAAGTCATCAGATTCTATCTGGCATGTATCGTGCATTCATGATTACGATGCCGGTAGAGATGCGATTGGGTCCGAGACCTTGCGCTTGTCACGGTCACCATGAGGCCGAATTTGACGATTGCAAGGTGGTCGCTTTCCATATTTTCGTTCATTCGAAGTAGGCCTACGAATTCGGAAGATAAAACTTTGGAGGGCTCTTCGTATGTGACCTTCAAACACATATATACAAGTATATATTTACACATGTACGTATATACAAATGTATGTGCTTATTTCTATATATATACATATGTACATATATATGTATATGGGTTACGCTCACACTTTTTATACAGGCGTATTTATTTCTATACTCATTTATTAAGAAAAATTACCGCGAATTTGTTTTATTTATAATATTCTTTCAATAACACCCACATTATTTTATTTTCTATTTGTTTGTATCCAAAAAAATTATAAACATTGCCTTGTATATGTATATTATACATTCTTTTATATATTGTAGAAAAATAATATTTCTTATGAATACATCATAATTTAAGGTAGTTCCATATACTTTTACAAATATTTTTTTCAAGGCAATCAATAATATTAAAAATTTTAAATGTAAATGTGTAAAGAAAAAAACTATTTTTTTACTAATTCACTAACAATAGTTTATATTTGTTTTTAAAACTGTTAATAGTTTTATTTTTTAATTAACATAACATAATTATATTTTAAAATATTATTATAAATTAAAAAAATAGTTCTAAAACTTAATTAGTTTCCTGTCTCTTATACACATCTAGATGTGTATAAGAGACAGGACAGGAACAGGTGGTAATCACTTGGCGCTATGTCCGGGCTATATGGTGGATGCGATAAAACTTCCCATCCGAGCTCCCGTAGCTTCTATGCTTGGAACACTATACACTTCCTGTTGGCCAATTCCGGACGCTTCGGGTCGATCGCCTGCTTCAAGCGGTCCAGTTGTTCGCAGTAGTTGGTAGAATTAAGTGTCTGGTCATATGAGAGCAGCTCATAGTGGATGATTCCCTTCGAATCCCACCAAACACTGGCTTGGCCACTGTTTGGGGCGATTCACCGACCGTTTTAGCATATGATNATTATAAATTAAAAAAATAGTTCTAAAACTTAATTAGTTTCAGTTTAATATATAATTAAACAAAATATTATATCCTCATCTAAAATGCAAAATAACGTAACATCACTTTTTATAAGTTTACAAGTGAAGGAAATAGGATATAAGAGAAACTGCTTATGTYGAAACAAAGCGTCTGTTTTGATTATAAAATGGTTATTAGTGAATCGTAAGCAATCAAAGATTGAATTTCGAATTTTTTGATGGTACGTATTTTAAACGACGATTTATAAAAGTGCGCTTCTATTGATACTTTACTGTATCAAAGTTAATCATTCGCCAAATCGATTTAATAAATTTACTTAGGCCAACTTCCAGCTATTCCTAATCGGAACCTCGATTGCCAGTTAAATCACACTATTGAGACAGTTTAAACTTTCCTGCACTTAAATGTTGTAGATCAAAATGGCTCACCCTACCTTCCACATATCAAATTTACATACATACATATTTCCAAATGTCTCTTTCATAAGTATATTCATATATGTATGTATATAGTTTTTTATGTAAACCACGTCAGTTGCTCTTGAATGTAATTCGTGTATGTCTTTGAATATTTTACAATGTAGTATCTTCAACGACTGCAGCTGTTCAACACATTTGCCCCTCGATCATATTTATACCTTGCCAGTGCTCTTTGCTAATATTTTTTAAATTTCGCTTTCAAAGTTAGACGCATTTTGTTTTTCTGCTTATCCTAGTTCATTTGACAGGTTGCCAGCAATCAGAAGTTTTTTTTTTTTTTAATTTTACGTATAAAAGCTTTGAGTTGAAACCCTACAAAATGAAATATTATCAAACTAATTAGCTGAGTCGATTTAGCCATGTCCGTCCGTCTGACCGTTTGTATATACGCGAAACAGTCCCTCAGTTTTGGAGATACCGATCTGAAATATTGCAAATGTCCCTGCCCGCAGGAAGCTATTCATTTGTCGGAACCGCTGATCGGATCATTATAGGGAGACGAAATCAAGACCTTGTATGGAAACCCTTTTATTTGACGAGATATCTTAGCGAAGTATTGTCTAAGGCAACAAACATTATCTATTTATAATAAATAAAAATATGCACTCAACTACACAACTTACTCTTCATTCCGTCCTAATTACCAAGATATAAAGCATTATACATAAAAAAATGTTCGAGTATTATATAGTATGTGAATAGATTTTAGAATTAGAAAATTTAAAATTATTATCATTAAGATAGTTTCTAGTACATTCAATTTATTTAAATATTTTAATTTTTCCTTTTTGGTTAAATTTTATTTATATTACTATTTACACTAATTATATTTATTAAGATTTGTTCTTGTGCTGTGCGAACCCAAATTTAATTAGCATTTAAAAACTTATAGTGCGAGTTTAATTTGTTCTTTGTTAGACAGTGCGCATACGTAGCCTCTATTAGTTTGACAACTCCTCTATGAAGATGAAGAAGAAAAGAAATCAAACCCGAAGTAATTATCATTTCCAAGCCTAGTTAATTCGCTTTTTCTGAGATTAAAAGGTTACTACTAATGTAAGCTCGTGCTATTTAAGGGGGAGTAGCTTTAACTTGTGTAAAGCAAAGCCCATTTTAATGTTTTTTTTTTTGTTTTTATTATTTATTAAGTAGTTAAAATCCATTTTTAAAAAATTAGTCGTACATTTCAGCAGGATATTCGACGTATATGTTGTCAAATTTTCATGCCGAAATATTAAAAAATACGACAGTGGTAGCAATTACTCTGGAGTGTCTCGCAAAAAAATTGAATTGTTGTGTCCGTCATAACTCGGTGCTAGACCATCAGAAACCAAAAAAGAATATCTTTAGATTCTAGCTTTGCCTAGGTAAAGCTGGAGAAGTCTAAAAATAGCATTAACTTCGTAAATTCTTATTGCCTTTTAATTATCAATTACGTTTTTGATCACAAAAGTAATTGCAGATTTTCAAAAACTTATGACAAAACTAAAAATTAGATTTTCTGAATAGCTGATACCAGAATACTATATACTAGCCATTCTGCAGGTATCTCTGACGTCATGCCACTGTTCATCTGATGACCATTACTCTGTAGCGCGTTCGTATTTGCTTATATGCATTGTTCTAATTGTTTTTCAATCTTTTGAGTAAACCAAATATTTCTTGATGTCTTGATGGCAAATTATAATGCCACTTTATTGTTGGCGACAAATATTTACTTCTCTCGCAGCACACACACACACACAGTGTTGGTGGCATTGTCAAAGTGCCAAAGCGCATAACAGTTGTAAACGGTCTAATGGCTTTGCATGAATGCAATTCTTCAATTCATAATTCATTTTCGTTGCTATTCTAATGTCGTTGTGCTATTGTGTGTATATGGTGTGCTTTCGTATGCCTAAATGCAAAATAAGATTTCACTCGCTTAATGAAAATTAATTTATTACATTGCTGAGAATGCAATGCATTTGAATATGGCGTAATTTTTTTGTGGTCGTCGTTTATTCAGCGTATTAAAAGCATTTTCGGCATAAAAGCATCAATGTGACGAGGGAGTAGGATACATTGTATATTGTTTATAGAATAAAATCGATTTTTCGTTTTCGTTGATTTAATTGATTTCATATTAATTTTCATTAGTTTGTTGAAGTCTGTTTAGCAACTTCACACTTATGTACATACATATCTTATATACCAGTATTGTAAAGAGGTTTTATCAGATGTTTTTTTGTAGAGGCCCAAAACATGGTATGAAAAGCCAAGCTCCAAAATATTTGGCTTTGAGGAAACTTAACTTTTTTACTACAAAA
Source organism: Bactrocera latifrons (assembly GCF_001853355.1). Classification (NCBI taxonomy): domain Eukaryota; kingdom Metazoa; phylum Arthropoda; class Insecta; order Diptera; family Tephritidae; genus Bactrocera; species Bactrocera latifrons. The sequence goes on along the minus strand of NW_017536363.1, from coordinate 106,923 downwards.
TCATTATGAAAATTCAAAAAAACCTCAAACTGCGTTAAAAATTTGTGAGCTTAGCAAATTGAATTTGCTTTCGTCAGAAAACAAAATCTGTTGCCTATCAATTTGATCCCAATTTTAGTCCTTTTTATCTAAGAATGTCATGACGTCTTCATTTTTTGTTTTAATAGCGGTATTTTGACAGGGCGTCTTCTATATAAATCCACATCTCTAAGTCATTGCCGTATGGTCACCACTTTCTTTCATTTTTTGTTTTAAAATCGGCTTTGGCAGGCCATCTTTTATATAAATCCACATCTCTAAGGCGTTGCCGTATGGTCACCACTTGGTGAAAATTTTGCATACGCCCTTATAGAAAGTTAACTTTTAAAGCGGTCGCCTACACTTATCCGCTGCGGTTCTCAATTGACCTGACCTGATCCCTTCATTCAATTCAATCTGCTAGTTGCCAAAATTATCACTTTTCTTCATCTAATACAAATATGCGAATTTTTGGGTCAGGCGTTAATTTGTTCTGATTATTTCGCATTTTGAACAACTTTTCAAATAAAATACAACAGGAATATTTTAACATCTTCCATTTAGTTGCTATAAAGGAAGTAGATATCAACACATATTTTAAATCTTTAAATTTTTTAAGTTATGCATTTTCTCAATGTCTGGTTAGCAACCGTCTGACAGTCAAGTTCTCGTTAATAGTGTAATTCTGCAACAAACATTCATTTCCTACATCAGTATTCGGACTTTTTAGTTTCGATAGATAAAAAGCTAGTTCTCCGATCTTTCTTGGTTGTTCCACTAAATACTGCAAACCCCTGCAACAATGGGACAAGAGAGCTATATCAATATCATACAAAAAGGCTACAACAACAATAATTCAAAATCCTGCCGGTAGTACATGGGGCAAAACCAAAGAAAGGTAGTTGGTTAACTATAAGGCAATCGCTCGATCGGTCTTACATAATTTCGTAGCACAAGAGTCATCCAACTCCCGATCCTTTGTCATAATAATAAGTTCGCAACCTACGAATGGTAGTGTTTAATCTGAGGTTAACACTCTAGACTTTCTTAGTATTTAAGCTCATTGTCTTCGCCATTGCCCGATGTATTTCTGTGACGTAGCAAACATAACAATTTAATATTGCATTATGTTAATATCAGCCAGCGAAATTTATACCGAAATGTTCTCGATAATAAAGGTCTTATTGCAGTTGGTCTCTAAAGTTTTACGTTCCTTTCTAAGTTAACTGCCGCAGGAGCGCAATTGCTTCATCGGCTTAGAGCTCCATGCTGAACGTTTGTGCCAATCCCCAAGTACTTCGCCATTATCATAATGCGTTACGGGGCATCTCAACAGGATAAAATTTATGTCATACTAACTGTCAAATCTATTGCTATTGCCATTGGCGAATCTGTATGTGGGTGTTTGTTATCATAACATAATTGTTTGAGCAAAGGCGTAGTGAGTTTGAGCTCTTGAGAAATATATTTTATCACATTGCGAAATGCCGTCGGGTAGGTAGCTGATCCAGCGCATGTTTTGAGCTCCTGAACTGTTTAAATCTTTTATGAGGAAATTAAAAAAAAGGATTACGATCCTGTTTTTTACAAATGTGTTTCTGGGAAAAATAAGAATTCATGTTTTTGGACTACTGTATAATAATTGTGGCATACATTTTATATACCAATTAAAATAATAAATTTAATATGAGCAATGATATTTTGATTTATGCTTGTATAAGTTTATTAAATTTAAGACTTCGCTCATTCCCAACCCAATTTGCATAATTTTTCCTTAAAAAAACAATATTGAACTCAATATTAATTTTTTGGAAAAATGTTATTTCGAAAATGTATTTTATTTTAATAATATAACACAACCGACTTAATACTTGCTCTTCTAAATTTCATATTACCGAAATGAAAATGTCGTCGGCATATGTGCAAATGGGATATGCTGCCTCTTCGAAATTTTCATAGAAATGAAAATTGCGTTGTCAAACTGCTAAAGTGACAGCTTATTGCTTACAATATATGGCAAACTAATTAGTATTCCAAATATAGTAGGCAATATGCAATATGGAGTGTCCACAAGCAATACGCACGGGAATACAGTTAGTAAGACATAGATTTTATCCTGTCGAGATGCCCGTAAAAGATGTCCATTTGTTTCAATCTCGATTTTTGAATACACGGTCCTTCTACAGCTGAACTGGTTTATCGCATCCTTCTTCCTTTAATGTTATAATAAAATATCTTATTTTCCTAGCTCATTGTACACTTATTTATTTGCAGGACTGTCGGCGACCCTTCCAAGGTGGCTCCTTCTTCGATCACGAAGGTTTACCCTATTGTGAGACACATTATCATGCAAAACGCGGCTCGCTTTGCGCCGGATGCTCTAAGCCCATCACAGGTCGCTGCATTACTGCCATGTTCAAAAAGTTCCATCCGGAGCATTTTGTGTGCGCCTTCTGCTTGAAGCAGCTCAATAAAGGCACCTTCAAGGAACAAAACGACAAGCCATATTGCCACGAATGCTTTGAAAAGGTTTTCGGATAAATAGTTTAATTAAAATCATCGCCCAATAGTCAGGACTATCACAACAGTCGCATATACTGTACTTGCATACATACTAGCTACATAAAATTATATATGCCGCTTATGTTGTTAGTGTTGGACAATGGAAAAAAAGCCTGTTTATTTGAAAGATAACTTTTTATAATTTCAACTTTTTCGTTATTTCAAAATTGCATTTTATTGCCACGAAACTTTAAATGTAAATTAATTTTGTGCAAACATTCAAACTTTAGCATATAATTTATAATATTTAAATATTTATATATTTTTTTATTAACCCCAATTGCTTAATGTAACCCATGTTTAAATGTTATGCCGACCAATCATTTTTAATTTTAGACAATTTTTTATACCACCTTTTCTTTGTTCTTTATGTAAACAAAAATTCGTACGTTACAGGTAACATTTTTATAATTTACTGTTATTAGGTATACAAATTACATTTGTCTTATAAACTCTAAACTTTGTTGATAATATGTACTAAAAGTAATCGTTTACTATTCGAGGTTGCCATCGAAATAAAAGTCGTCTATATTCCAACTGTTGGAAGTTCCGAAAAATTGTAAGAGATTGTTACCGAATATAACGAGTCATGAACAATTATTCACGATTGAAATTTATTGAGGAAGCGAATAAATCGAATTGAATAAATTTATAACGAAACAAACTATATAAAACGTGTTTATGTAATGGCTAACGGAAGACTGTAAAAGTGAACTGTTTCGACGGAAAAGATTTTAGATAAGTTGGTTTATGTGGCATGCAAAACGAACACCAAATATTAGTTTAACTTATTGTAATGACCACAATATCTGCAGATATGAAGATCGATGAAAACATCTAAGCTAAACCTACTGGGATGTTAGTTCAATTTGACTGTTGACTGGAAGAATGGAGCACTCTTCTGCATTTAGTTGTCAGATGATTATTTGGAACAAGTAAGAAAGGGCCAAAGCCAAAGGAATACTATAAGATGTAAAACATCAACCAGAGCATCGGAATGTAATCAATTTTATATATATATATTAAATATATACTCTATATAACTCATACACTGACCGACATTTTCGGCATAATGTTTGATAGAAAACCCAAAACCATTATAGTTATTTTTATGCATTAAGGAAATAAATAGAACAGGTGAGGAGAAGTTCGGAGGTAACCGAACCTTTCATACTCTTGCAACTTGTTAGGATTAAAGTCGAGGTAATACCTTCAGGTACATAAGGCTTGTTAGTTATATAGGGTTTAGGATCAGTTTTCACTCGATTTTATTCATTCTCAGCAAACACGCTCTTACAATTTTATTATCATAAGTCATATATTGGCCAATATATGCTGTAAGAAGCCACCTGAAAGTCCGAGAACCTTTTATTATGCATGTACATATATGAGTGCTAAGGCAAGTAATGTAAGTAAGTAATAAGTAAATGTTGGCGGTGCACGCCTATTGTTTAATTTTCACACAGGCTCCCACAAAGGCTTCCCACACCATCTCAGCGGTAAAATTTAATGATTCTGGGATTATTAGTTATTTATTTATTGCGTTTTTAGCAGTCTTGAACAGTACCGTTATATGGGGAGTGAGTGGAGTTGTCTTCCGATTTCATCCATTTTTACACTGTCAGTAGTAGTTCTTATAATATTTGCGCTAGCAAATTTTGTAGTTTAGATGATATGTATGTACATTAAACTTATCAGAGGGCAAGAGCCACGCCCACTTTTTCAAAATTTTCTGCCAACAGATGTCACATGCTATTAAGATCACTTGGCCCAATTTACTGGTTAATATTTCGATTTTCGGTTAATGGCGTTTTGTAGGCGTGGCAGTAGTCCTATTACGCTCATCTACCAACTCGTATTTTTGTACTAAGGAACAAGCATACCAAGTTTCCTCAAGATATATCTTTTTTATTAAGTTGCAGTTTGCACGGACGGAAAGACAGAGAGTCACCCGATTTCAGATTTCAACCCGGACTTGCAGTGATAAACGAAGTATTGCAAATACCTTTATAGGAGAAATCTTTGATACACATTACTTAAGTGACGTAAGAGTCTAGCTAGTGAAACATTCTCACATCCCAAGTAAGCTATTAATTCTAAGGATGTGGTCTTGCTAAACAAATGTGGGACACCAATTCAATACCAAACTCCAAGGTTAGCTGACTTTGTACCGCACATATCTCAATGGAAGATATCTCTGTGAAATTAACGGAAAATATTAAGTTTTCGAGCATTATGTCATTTGTAGTAAAAATTATAGTCCTTAGTAATGTCAGGTCAACGTTCAGTTTAGTTTCAGATGATACAGGACGCCAACACTTTTTGCGAATTCTAGATGAGACTTCATATCTTTGTTTGATACTTCGTTTAGTATCTTGACCTCCAAAGCTCCTAGATACTAAGACGAGTGCTGGATCCAGGTATAGGAGGTGTTCCAGCGTCTCTCTCATGTCAACACTCTCTCTCTGCACTTACTGCATGCATCGTCAACACTTATGACCATCCGACCCGCATGTGACGCCAGTAGGCTGTGATTCCGACTTTCACTCCATTAGCCATTTTGAAACCATCTGTATAGATGTTATTAGTTCCGCTAGTGTGTCGTAGGTTTGTGTACCTACCACCCTCTTTTAGTGTGTCTTGGAACTTGCCGAAGAGCTTTCCACTGAAATGTCGATTGGTGGTAAGTTGAGCAACCTTTATAGTGCCGCCGTTTGAGTGGTTCTTAGCGCTGCTGTTATGCAGAGAACAGCGTGTCGCTGAATATAAAATAAAATATAATAAAGAAACTGAGTCCATGACCCATGTTAGACCTTAGTATGATACAAAACATGTTTATAATCAATTTACAGGGTCATCGAATAATGAATAATAACATGTCACAGAGTATAATACACAGTTTGTCAACGTAATAACAATTGCATAAGTTGAATTATTCATGTCTGTCTGTCATTCAGCGGAAGTTCGTATTGTAGATAGGCGAAAATGCCCATCGCCGCCACTGGTTTAAATATTTTTTAAAAAGTGGGCCTTCATATCCACCAAACGCTATGTCAACTGTACTTTTTGTCAGTGAGACCTTCTAGCAACTTCTCATATAGTAATAGTGTCACCGCCCAGCGTTTGCTGAAATCCTATAACTTACGAACGATTCTTGCAATTTTAATGATTATTTTTAAAATTTATTGTTGTAAAATGGCAAAATCGGAAAAAAACCGAACAAATTTTAATATAACATAGCTTTTTTAAATTATGATTATTTTCCTCAAAGTATATTCGTATATACTATAAATAAGGAACCAATGAAGTATCAGAACGAATATTTGTGAAAATTTTGCTTTCGTCACTCTCACTCCAAGACAAACTTCGTAAAAGTCGGCTAAAATTACATGTTATTCCAGAAACTACTGATGATGCAAGATCGTCATGTGACGTATCGTGAGGTTTAGACAACCATAAGCATTAATGGGAATAGCATACATTCAATATGTCAGTATTGCAAATACGGAAGTATTTTTTTTCGGTTGTTTTCAAGAAATACGAAAGGATATTATTTTTCGGTTGTTTTCAAGAAATCAGGAATACCAACCACAGAAAGTGACATTTTTAAGTACTAAGATCATCGATTTAATGAGTGGCACCGAATGACTTCTTTTTCTTTCCGTACTTAAGTAAACAAAGGTGTGAACGTTTTCGACATTTGAAGAAGCGATTGATGCGTTCAGAATACATGTTTTGAAGATACCTCAATCTGAGTAGTAAAAGCGCTGCGGCAATTGGTTCAAACGCATGCAAAAATGTATGGATATTCATTGAGAAAGAGCATATTATTCTGATAATCATGTGCTCTTTTGCTATAAATTTCTAAAATAGCCTCTGCATACCTCATATAGTAATTTTAAACTTCTGGTCGACTTTATATGTAGTATATCATAGCAAAAGGGTTTAATGGCGAGAATTATGCATGTATTAACATTTATGGTTCATATATTTCAATCAAAATATTGATAACAGAGCATCATACTTCTTGGAAATATCGTCTACCAGATTTTGGCAACGTTCAAATGATAATCCTTCCCACACCTCTTTCACTTCTTGCCATGGATCTCCCAAACTGATTAGATTTCGTTCAGAAATTGTTTTTTCATATCTTCCCTGATTTTTTTTATGGGGTTGAGGTCAGGAAACTGAAGTATAACCTCGACTTCGTTGCGTAATGTTAAGGGTAAATTTCATGTTGGTATACCCATATAAATGTTATATTCTATCACGAATATGGTAGAATTGAAACAACACTACATATTGAAAATTTTCACCACCATCTTTTTAGCGCCGCCATATTTGATCGATTCTCAGGGAACATTTTAGATTTAATAAAAAATTTAGAAAATGTCTAAGCTCCCATTTTTCTGTGAAAAGCAAAAAAAGGGTCTTCGAGAATCTGAAAAGCTGAACAAGAATAAGACAATCACATTAAAAATTTGTTTCGTATTTTAATGCCAATATCTTAATATAATTACCGATAATGTGACTCGTCATTTAGATACATGTATTCCGAAAAGGTTTACAGCCAAATGCATTTATCATATTGCCACTCCTATTCTTCCTCATAATTGACGTAGACACCGCTTACGCGATTATATCCGAGTTAACAACAGCGTGCCAGTCGTTTCTTCTCTTCGCTACGTGGCGCCAATTGGATTTTCCAAGCGTAGCCAGGTCCTTCTCCACCTGCCCCTTCCAACGGAGTGGAGGTCTTCCTCTTCCTCTGCGTCCACCGGCGGGTACTTACGTCGAATACTTTCACAGCTGGAGTGTCAATGTCCTCATATATCTCATAGAGCTCATCGTTCCATCGAATGCGATATTTGCCGTGGCCAACGCGCAAAGGTCCATAAATCTTCCGCAGAACATTTCTCTCTAAAACTCACTACGTCGGCTCATCAGTTGTTGTCATCGTCCAAGCCTCTGCACCATATAGCAGGACGGGAATTATCAGTGACTTATAGAGTTTGGTTTTTGTTCGTCGAGAGAGGACTTTGTTTCTCAATTGCCTACTCAGTCCGAAGTTGTGTTGACGCTGGCTCCAAGATAGACGAAATTATCTACGACTTCAAAGTTATGACTGACAGGAAATATTTCGTCCCTCCTCCGTTCACTGCCAGACCGATTTGTTTTGCTTCCTTGTCCAGTCTGGACAAAGCAGAACTAACGGCGCGGGTGTTGAGGCCGATGATATCAATATTTTTTCGAAGAATTTTCGAGCATTACCCCAGTCGGCCAGCTTACCAAGCTCTTCGTACTCACGCATTTCGGCCTCTTTCTTTTTTTTGTCTGAAAATGCGTCTCGCTTTGTTTGTCGATCGTAACGTTGCGAGTTAGGCAGCCTATTTTCTCTCCGCTGGGACATGGCACTCCTCGTCGTATCAGCTGTTCCTTTGCCCTTTCCGAAAACCAATGGTTTCGGTTGCAGCCGTACGTAAGGAGTTTGAAATGCCGTCCCACAGCTCAATTATACCGAGTTGTTGACGAGTGCTCTCAGAGAGCAGGAGTGCAAGCCGAGTAGAAAATCGTTCGGCTGTCTGTTGTGTTTGCAACTTCTCGACGCCGAACCTTCCTTGTGTTTGTTGGCGTGCGTTTTTTACTGCGCAAAGGCGTGTGCGAATCTTGGCTGCAACAAGATAGTGTTCCGAGTCGATGTTAGGACCCTGGAGCGTATGCACGTCTAGAACACTGGAGACCTGTCTCCTTTTCATATCCGAGGCTTGTTGTTCGTTTTCCTTGGTATGATTTTTTTACGTGGCGGGACCCAAACCCTCCCTTGCGGAGGGGATGTTTCGCCCTCTCACTTTAGCTCGCCTTCAAACGGATTTTCTTAGGCTAATGTACATATAGTACATATGTATAAGGCAGAAGTAAAAGTTTAATACAATTAAAATTCATATTTTTATATAGTCGCAAATTTTTCTTTCAAATTTGTTGAGTAGTGTAAATATATAAGCATCAAATAAAGTATTTACTAATCAATAGTGAATATTTGTTTATTTTTTTCATAAAAAGGAATAAAACATTGAGATTCCTCATTGTCGGACACCCACCGCTACTTTTTTTTTGCCCGGCTGTGAGAGTTGTCCACAAATCGAAGCGTTGCAAAAAATGTATTTTTAGATTCACAATAATTAACTGAATGAAGTTGTAATTCTGAACAGTTTCTTCGGAGATTGTGTTATTTCCTTAAACAATAGCCCATACCAAATTTCGGGAATATATCGTCAAATGTTTTCCATACAAGCACTTGATTCTGATCGTAAATTTTATTGTATTATATTACCCTGTTCTGGATATTAAAAAGCAATTATAATTTGTACACAATTTTCTTTCCAAATTTTATGAATTTCTGACCGGTGGTCAAGAATAATTCGAACGAGATCAAGTTATAGGAATTGGTTCTGTATAATATTAATGTCAATGTTGTGTTCAAGAAATTTGTCCAATTGTGGGGATGAAGTAATTACTGAATAATGTGACATTCAGTCGTTACTTCCAAATATGTACGTTTAAAAAATTATTAAAATAAAATTTCAACAAATTTTATATATAACCCTTCTGAGCGGCAACACTGTACACGAATACTCTCTTAAACGGCCGCATGTTGCTCTTCCTCCTCTAAATAAGTTTTGCACACCGTTTCATTGCCATTTCGTTCCGGCCGCGTTTTCACAATAGATACAATTCTACACCGTCGATAAATACACTCAAATAACTATGATTTCTAACTTTATTTCGTTTAATTTGGGAATTTTTAATTAGAGTATTTTCAGAAAACAATGCTGCTATTGTCATAGTTATGAATATGCCGAATACAAATATTTCTCATGGATCACGAGCGTGTTTTGTCTACATCGCGCATACATATAGATATGTATGTATGTATGAACATAATATTATTTTGTGTTTGACTACTTGACTGCCAGCCGGCTTGCTGATTACACGTACACAAACATATGTATGGATATTACTTGACTGTCTGATTTCCACCGCCAACGCTCTACAACTGACTGCCGTTGCGGCTGCTGTTGTCGCTGCGGTTCCCGCCTCAGTCGACGCCGGCATTGCCATTGAAATTTAAATTGAAAGCGACGATGGTTCTCAACTTAATGGCAGCGAGCTCGTGTCCAAACATTAGTATCTAAAGAGTTCAGTAGTTGCAGATACATCGTCGCCTTCAGTGGTATCTAAATTTACGCAAGTTTGGAGGCTTACACGTATACATACATGCAGACGAACACATACGATAGCGAAAACGTTCACCACCGACATATCCACTTATGCATATATACTACCTATATAACTGTTACAAACACCATTAACCACCCCAACGGAGTCGAGCCTCAGAACGCAACAGTGACCACCCAACACTTCGTTTTCCTACCTTACGCAGTCCCATTTGAGTAGTGTACGCGAACGGCATCTCTGTAACTAGAAAAAATAAATAAAAAATGATTTTTATTCAAGTGTTGTGAATTTCAAGATCATAAATTGTGTGAGTGGATGCGTACAGAATTGCGACCAAAGCCATAAAATCAAAAGTGAAATTAATTGCAAAACCCAAAAGGCATAGCGGTATTATCCAAATAAATATTTATATAAATATATAGAAGTAGATCAGTGTAAGAAGCAACGAGTCCATTCAATATTTCAACGAAACTCTTCCACGAAGCAACCCAGAACTGGACAGTATTATTTATTTTGGTTTTTGTTTAAGTGACACATCCGGCGAGGCATCTGGATTGCGACCTGTGAATTACAACAACATATTATATTATAATATACATTCTTCCTTTCCTCCAAAGACTGGTTAGTGCATCTTTAGTTTTGTGCCAAATATAATATATGCTCGTTTATATAGAAATATAAGTATGTGTGTGCATTTGCGAAATTCTTGATTTTTATCTTGCTACCTGTGAATACAAATGCCTATATGCATTGTACATATGTACTTTAGAATTTAAGTCAGTCGGTCTACGTGTACGTGACGCATCTGTTGAGCGATAGTATATTGCCTGTGAGTGCCCAAATATAAGTACATACATATATACATATCCATTAATTCTTACGTATGGATAAGTAAATATTGACATAGATATATACAATTGCATATGCATGCATAAAGTGGTAATAGTTACTCAAAACTGTTTTAGGTATTAACTTCTGAGGGCTTAATAAACATACTTATGTGCACACATAACATATAAAAATATATATTCAAGTTTAATAAATGAACTGTAAGTATGAACTTATGGCAGTCACTCAACTATACATAAAGTAATTTTTCAAACCTTCTAAGTCTCATAATAATTTACTAAGAAGTAACTATGAGCACTACGTTTAAAAAATATACATATGCATATGTACGTACATACATATGTACATATATATTAAACTTGTGGTATATAATATGTTCGTCTACGTTACTAAAAACAACAAATATCAGTTATTCAGTATATAGAAGTGTATATTTTTATACTCTTGCAACATGCTGCTACAGAGTATATATAGAGTTTGTTCATCTAATGTTGTTTGTATCATCTAACAAGTAAGGAAGGGCTAAGTTCGGGTGTCACCGAACATTTATACTCTCGCATGATAAAGTGATAATCGAGATTTCAGGCGTTTTTGTGAGCCGATTTCATATTTGGTACATGTCATCACGGTGTTAAGAAAATATTATATACCGAATTTCATTTATATCGGTTGAGTACTTCCTGAGATATGGTTTTTGGTCCATAAGTGGGCGACGCCACGCTCATTTTCAATTTTTAAAAAAAGCCTAGATGCAGCTTCCTTCTGACATTTCTTCCGTAAAATTTAGTGTTTCTGACTTTTTTGTTAGTCGGTTAACGCACTTTTAGTGATTTTCAACATAACCTTTGTATGGGNAGTCGGTTAACGCACTTTTAGTGATTTTCAACATAACCTTTGTATGGGAGGTGGGCGTGGTTATTATCCGATTTCTTCCATTTTTGAACTGTATATGGAGATGCCTAAAAGAAACGACTATGTACAGTTTGGTTGACATAGCTATAGTAGTTTTTGAGATATGTACAAAAAAGTTAGTAGGGGGCGGGCCACGCCCACTTTTCCAAAAAAATTACGTCCAAATATGCCCCTCCATAGTGCGATCCTTTGTGCCAAATTTTATTTTAATATCTTTATTTACGGCTTAGTTATGACATTATATAGGTTTTCGGTTTCCGCCATTTTGTGGGCGTGGTAGTTTGCCGATTTTGCCCATCTTCGAACTTAACCTTCTTATGGAGCCCAGAAATACGTGTACCAAGTTTCATCATGACATCTCAATTTTTACTTAAGTATCTTGCACGGACGGACGGACAGACGGACGGACGGACAGACAGACAGACATCCGGATTTCAACTCTACTCGTCACCCTGATCACTTTGGTATATATAACCCTATATCTGACTCTTTTACTTTTAGGACTTACAAACAACCGTTATGTGAACAAAATTATAATACTCTCTTTAGCAACTTTGTTGCGAGAGTATAAAAATTGTCCAGATAAATATTGTGTTATATGTTTATTTATAAATGATTTTGATGACGAGAAGAGTTGAAAACTTCTTGGCTGTCTGTCCGTCCGTGTGACTGTGCTAGCAATACGCATATTTCTCGGCAAAATGGAAAGGAGGAATTCGTAGATGGGCGCAATCGGACCACAACGCATTAACCAAATACCTACAAAATGCTATAACTAAGCCGCAAAAAACTTGGTACAACGATTCGCAATAAGGAGGGACATCTATGGTTTGAAAATTTGTATAACGTGGTTATGGCTCCGCCCCCTAATAGGTATAAAACATATATCTCCCAAATGATTCAAGCTTTATAACCCAAATTTGCACAGGGCAAATGACTTCGACACTTCTTCCGATAGAGTGCAATGGGATAAAATCGAATGATAACCACACCCAGTCACCGTATAACGATTTGGTCAAGATGCAAGATTATGAAATGTTCGGTTAAACCCGAAGTTTGCCTTTCCTTATTTGATCCAGTGAGCAACAATCACAAAAGCACATGATGGTCATGATTTTCTTTACTTATGTATATGCATATAACACATATGTATTTGTACAGCAATTTCGTGAAAAAATATCAATGTATGTGAAATGCCGGTAACGTTTTATGGGGGGGAGACTGCCAGTCGCATATTTTATTGTCGTCATCGTCTCTAATCAGCAGCGGCAGCGTGAGCACGCATTACATCACTTCAAGCCAAATGTGGCACGAGAGCGGTTAAAAGCTTTGCATGTGGTCAACGAATTTGAATGACAACACAGCGTATAAAAATACATACTACATATACTTGTAAAGTATGTATACGCGTATTAAAGATTTACATATACAAAGTGGTTGTAGGTGCTCCACCAGCTGTGAAAGGCAACGGATTATACCTGCCAATCATGAGCGGGTAAAAATCCAGGTAATCAGTGGGTAAACATGTGGGTAGTTTGCCATAGGCCGCGTGGAGATTATACTCTCACACTTACGTATACATGTGATCATACATCACTGTTGCGATCATTCAGCAGTGTCATATAAAAAGGTATATCTGTCCTGCTCTAATATCCCCAATCGACGGCTGATTCAAGGTTGCATTTTAAACAGCTGATGCAGGGTTGCATTTTTTAATTCTTACTTTAAAAATTTCTTAAAA